>NW_028270162.1:10814758-11114758 GCF_037043375.1 Chiloscyllium plagiosum | reverse complement strand
TACACCTCAACACCGACTGTTCTTCACGTTCCCTACACCTCAACACTGACTGTTCTTCACGTTCCCTACACCTCAACATCGACTGTTCTTCACGTTTCCTACACCTCAACACCGACTGTTCTTCACGTTTCCTACACCTCAACACCGACTGTTCTTCACGTTTCCTACACCTCAACACCGACTGTTCTTCACGTTCCCTACACCTCAACACCGACTGTTCTTCACGTTCCCTACACAACATCGACTGTTCTTCACGTTCCATACACCTCAACACCGACTGTTCTTCACGTTCCCTACACCACACCGACTGATCTTCACGTTTCCTACACAACACCGAATGTTCTTCACGTTCCCTACACAACACCGACTGTTCTTCACGTTTCCTACACAACACCGACTGTTCTTCACGTTCCCTACACCTCAACACCGACTGTTCTTCACGTTTCGTATACCTCAACACCGACTATTCTTCACGTTCCCTCCACCAGACCGACTGTTCTTCACGTTCCCTACACCTCAACACCGACTGTTCTTCACGTTCCCTACACCTCAACACCGACAGTTCTTCACGTTTCCTACACAACATCGACTGTTCTTCACATTCCCTACACCTCAACAACGACTGTTCTTCACGTTCCCTACACCTCAACACCGACTGCTCTTCACGTTTCCTACACAACATCGACTGTTCTTCACGTTCCCTACACCTCAACACCGACTGTTCTTCACGTTCCCTACACCTCAACACCGACTGTTCTTCATGTTTCCTACACAACATCGACTATTCTTCACATTCCCTACAACTCAACACCGACTGTTCTTCACGTTCCCTACACCTCAACACCGACTGTTCTTCACGTTTCCTACACCACAACACTGACTGTACTTCACATTTCCTACACCACAACACCGACTGTTCTTCACGTTTCCTACACCCCAGCACTGACTGTTCTTCACGTTCCCTACACCTCAACACCGACTGTTCTTCACGTTCCCTACACCACAACACCGACAGTTCTTCACGTTTCCTACACCTCAACACCGACCGTTCTTCACGTTCCCTACACCTCAACATCGACTGTTCTTCACGTTTCCTACACCACAACACTTACTGTACTTCACATTTCCTACACCACAACACTGACTGTTCTTCATGTTCCTTACACAACACCGACTGTTCTTCACGTTCCCTACACCACAACACCGACTGTTCTTCACGTTCCCTACACCACAACACTGACTGTTCTTAACGTTCCCTACACCACAACACCGACTGTTCTTCACGTTTCCTACACTACAACACCGACTGTTCTTCACGTTTCCTACACCACAACACCGACTGTTCTTCACGTTTCCTACACCACAACACCGACTGTTCTTCACGTTCCCTACACCCCAACACTGACTGTTCTTCACGTTCCCTACACCACAACACCGACAGTTCTTCACGTTTCCTACACTACAACACCGACTGTTCTTCACGTTCCCTACACCACAACACCGACTGTTCTTCACGTTTCCTACACCACAACACCGACTGTTCTTCACGTTTCCTACACCTCAACACTGACTGTTCTTCACGTTCCCTACACCCCAACACTGACTGTTCTTCACGTTCCCTACACCACAACACCGACAGTTCTTCACGTTTCCTACACAACAACCACCGACTGTTCTTCACGTTCCCTACACGACAACACCGACTGTTCTTCACGTTTCGTACACCACAACACCGACTGTTCTTCACGTTTCCTACACCTCAACACTGACTGTTCTTCACGTTCCCTTCACCTCAACACCGACTGTTCTTCACGTTCCCTACACCACAACACCGACAGTTCTTCACGTTTCCTACACTACAACACCGACTGTTCTTCACGTTCCCTACACCACAACACCGACTGTTCTTCACGTTTCGTACACCACAACACCGACTGTTCTTCACGTTCCCAACACCACAACACCGACAGTTCTTCACGTTTCCTACACTACAACACCGACTGTTCTTCACGTTTCCTACACCACAACACCGACTGTTCTTCACGTTTCCTACACCACAACACCGACTGTTCTTCACGTTCCCTACACCCCAACACTGACTGTTCTTCACGTTCCCTACACCACAACACCGACAGTTCTTCACGTTTCCTACACTACAACACCGACTGTTCTTCACGTTCCCTACACCACAACACCGACTGTTCTTCACGTTTCCTACACCACAACATCGACTGTTCTTCACGTTTCCTACACCACAACACCGACTGTTCTTCACGTTCCCTACACCCCAACACTGACTGTTCTTCACGTTCCCTACACCACAACACCGACAGTTCTTCACGTTTCCTACACTACAACACCGACTGTTCTTCACGTTCCCTACACGACAACACAGACTGTTCTTCACGTTTCGTTCACCACAACACCGACTGTTCTTCACGTTTCCTACACCTCAACACTGACTGTTCTTCACGTTTCCTACACCACAACACCGACTGTTCTTCACGTTTCCTACACCACAACACTGACTGTACTTCACATTTCCTACACTACAACACCGACTGTTCTTCACGTTCCCTACACCACAACACCGACTGTTCTTCACGTTTCGTACACCACAACACCGACTGTTCTTCACGTTTCCTACACCTCAACACTGACTGTTCTTCACGTTTCCTACACCACAACACCAACTGTTCTTCACGTTTCCTACACCACAACACTTACTGTACTTCACATTTCCTACACCTCAACACTGACTGTTCTTCACGTTTCCTGCACCACAACACCAACTGTTCTTCACGTTTCCTACACCACAACACTTACTGTACTTCACATTTCCTACACCCCAACACTGACTGTTCTTCACGTTCCCTACACCACAACACCGACAGTTCTTCACGTTTCCTACACTACAACCACCGACTGTTCTTCACGTTCCCTACACGACAACACCGACTGTTCTTCACGTTTCGTACACCACAACACCGACTGTTCTTCACGTTTCCTACACCTCAACACTGACTGTTCTTCACGTTCCCTTCACCTCAACACCGACTGTACTTCACGTTCCCTACACCACAACACCGACAGTTCTTCACGTTTCCTACACTACAACACCAACTGTTCTTCACGTTCCCTACACCACAACACCGACTGTTCTTCACGTTTCGTACACCACAACACCGACTGTTCTTCACGTTCCCAACACCACAACACCGACAGTTCTTCACGTTTCCTACACTACAACACCGACTGTTCTTCACGTTTCCTACACCACAACACCGACTGTTCTTCACGTTTCCTACACCACAACACCGACTGTTCTTCACGTTCCCTACACCCCAACACTGACTGTTCTTCACGTTCCCTACACCACAACACCGACAGTTCTTCACGTTTCCTACACTACAACACCGACTGTTCTTCACGTTCCCTACACCACAACACCGACTGTTCTTCACGTTTCCTACACCACAACATCGACTGTTCTTCACGTTTCCTACACCACAACACCGACTGTTCTTCACGTTCCCTACACCCCAACACTGACTGTTCTTCACGTTCCCTACACCACAACACCGACAGTTCTTCACGTTTCCTACACTACAACACCGACTGTTCTTCACGTTCCCTACACGACAACACCGACTGTTCTTCACGTTTCGTTCACCACAACACCGACTATTCTTCACGTTTCCTACACCTCAACACTGACTGTTCTTCACGTTTCCTACACCACAACACCAACTGTTCTTCACGTTTCCTACACCACAACACTGACTGTACTTCACATTTCCTACACTACAACACCGACTGTTCTTCACGTTCCCTACACCACAACACCGACAGTTCTTCACGTTTCCTACACTACAACACCAACTGTACTTCACATTTCCTACACCACAACACCGACTGTTCTTCACGTTTCGTACAACTCAACACCAACTGTTCTTCACGTTTCCTACACCACAACACTGACTGTACTTCACATTTCCTACACCACAACACCGACTGTTCTTCACGTTTCGTACGCCTCAACACCGACTGTTCTTCACGTTTCCTACACCTCAACACTGACTGTTCTTCACGTTTCCTACACCACAACACCAACTGTTCTTCACGTTTCCTACACCACAACACTGACTGTACTTCACATTTCCTACACCACAACACCGACTGTTCTTCACGTTTCCTACACCTCAACACTGACTGTTCTTCACGATTCCTACACCACAACACCAAGTGTTCTTCACGTTTCCTACACCACAACACTGACTGTACTTCACATTTCCTACACCACAACACCGACTGTTCTTCACGTTTCCTACACCTCAACACCGACTGTTCTTCACGTTCCCTACACCTCAACATCGACAGTTCTTCACATTTCCTACACCACAACACCGACTGCTCTTCACGTTTCGTACACCTCAACACCGACTGTTCTTCACGTTTCCTACACCACAACACCGACTGTACTTCACATTTCCTATACCTTAGCACCGACTGTTCTTCACGTTTCCTACACTGCAACACCGACTGTTCTTCACGTTCCCTACACCTCAACACTGACTGTTCTTCACGTTTCCTACACCACAACACCAACTGTTCTTCACGTTTCCTACACCACAACACTTACTGTACTTCACATTTCCTACACCACAACACTGACTGTTCTTCATGTTCCTTACACAACACCGACTGTACTTCACGTTTCCTAAACTACAACACCGACAGTTCTTCACGTTCCCTACACTACAACACCGACTGTTCTTCACGTTTCCTACACCACAACACCGACTGTTCTTCACGTTTCCTACACCACAACACCGACTGTTCTTCACGTTCCCTACACCTCAACACCGAGTGTTCTTCACGTTCCCTACACCACAACACCGACAGTTCTTCACGTTTCCTACACTACAACACCAACTGTACTTCACATTTCCTACACCACAACACCGACTGTTCTTCACGTTTCGTACACCACAACACCAACTGTTCTTCACGTTTCCTACACCACAACACTGACTGTACTTCACATTTCCTACACCACAACACCGACTGTTCTTCACGTTTCGTACGCCTCAACACCGACTGTTCTTCACGTTTCCTACACCTCAACACTGACTGTTCTTCACGTTTCCTACACCACAACACCAACTGTTCTTCACGTTTCCTACACCACAACACTGACTGTACTTCACATTTCCTACACCACAACACCGACTGTTCTTCACGTTTCCTACACCTCAACACTGACTGTTCTTCACGATTCCTACACCACAACACCAACTGTTCTTCACGTTTCCTACACCACAACACTGACTGTACTTCACATTTCCTACACCACAACACCGACTGTTCTTCACGTTTCCTACACCTCAACACCGACTGTTCTTCACGTTCCCTACACCTCAACACCGACAGTTCTTCACATTTCCTACACCACAACACCGACTGCTCTTCACGTTTCGTACACCTCAACACCGACTGTTCTTCACGTTTCCTACACCACAACACCGACAGTACTTCACATTTCCTATACCTTAGCACCGACTGTTCTTCACGTTTCCTACACTGCAACACCGACTGTTCTTCACGTTCCCTACACCTCAACACTGACTGTTCTTCACGTTCCCTACACCACAACACCGACAGTTCTTCACGTTTCCTACACTACAACCACCGACTATTCTTCACGTTCCCTACACGACAACACCGACTGTTCTTCACGTTTCATATACCACAACACCGACTGTTCTTCACGTTTCCTACACCTCAACACTGACTGTTCTTCACGTTCCCTTCACCTCAACACCGACTGTTCTTCACGTTCCCTACACCACAACACCGACAGTTCTTCACGTTTCCTACACTACAACACCGACTGTTCTTCACGTTCCCTACACCACAACACCGACTGTTCTTCACGTTTCGTACACCACAACACCGACTGTTCTTCACGTTCCCAACACCACCACACCGACAGTTCTTCACATTTCCTACACTACAACACCGACTGTTCTTCACGTTTCCTACACCACAACACCGACTGTTCTTCACGTTTCCTACACCACAACACCGACTGTTCTTCACGTTCCCTACACCCCAACACTGACTGTTCTTCACGTTCCCTACACCACAACACCGACAGTTCTTCACGTTTCCTACACCTCAACACTGACTGTTCTTCACGTTTCCTACACCACAACACCAACTGTTCTTCACGTTTCCTACACCACAACATCGACTGTTCTTCACGTTTCCTACACCACAACACCGACTGTTCTTCACGTTCCCTACACCCCAACACTGACTGGTCTTCACGTTCCCTACACCACAACACCGACAGTTCTTCACGTTTCCTACACTACAACCACCGACTGTTCTTCACGTTCCCTACACGACAACACCGACTGTTCTTCACGTTTCGTACACCACAACACCGACTGTTCTTCACGTTTCCTACACCTCAACACTGACTGTTCTTCATGTTCCTTACCCAACACCGACTGTACTTCACGTTTCCTAAACTACAACACCGACAGTTCTTCACGTTTCCTACACTACAACACCGACTGTTCTTCACGTTTCCTACACCACAACACCGACTGTTCTTCACGTTTCCTACGCCACAACACCGACTGTTCTTCACATTCCCTACACCTCAACACCGACTGTTCTTCACGTTCCCTACACCACAACACCGACAGTTCTTCACGTTTCCTACACTACAACACCAACTGTACTTCACATTTCGTACACCACAACACCAACTGTTCTTCACGTTTCGTACACCACAACACCAACTGTTCTTCACGTTTCCTACACCACAACACTGACTGTACTTCACATTTCCTACACCACAACACCGATTGTTCTTCACGTTTCGTACGCCTCAACACCGACTGTTCTTCACGTTTCCTACACCTCAACACTGACTGTTCTTCACGTTTCCTACACCACAACACCAACTGTTCTTCACGTTTCCTACACCACAACACTGACTGTACTTCACATTTCCTACACCACAACACCGACTGTTCTTCACGTTTCCTACACCTCAACACTGACTGTTCTTCACGTTTCCTACACCACAACACCAACTGTTCTTCACGTTTCCTACACCACAACACTGACTGTACTTCACATTTCCTACACCACAACACCGACTGTTCTTCACGTTTCCTACACCTCAACACTGACTGTTCTTCACGTTCCCTACACCTCAACACCGACAGTTCTTCACATTTCCTACACCACAACACCGACTGCTCTTCACGTTTCGTACACCTCAACACCGACTGTTCTTCACGTTTCCTACACCACAACACCAACTGTTCTTCACGTTTCCTACACCACAACACTGACTGTACTTCACATTTCCTACACCACAACACCGACTGTTCTTCACGTTTCCTACACCTCAACACTGACTGTTCTTCACGTTCCCTACACCTCAACACCGACAGTTCTTCACATTTCCTACACCACAACACCGACTGCTCTTCACGTTTCGTACACCTCAACACCGACTGTTCTTCACGTTTCCTACACCACAACACCGACTGTACTTCACATTTCCTATACCTTAGCACCGACTGTTCTTCACGTTTCCTACACTGCAACACCGACTGTTCTTCACGTTCCCTACACCTCAACACTGACTGTTCTTCACGTTCCCTACACCACAACACCGACTGTTCTTCATGTTCCCTACACCACAATACTGACTGTACTTCATATTTCCTACATCACAACACCGACTGTTCTTCTCATTTTCTACACCTCAACACTGACTATACTTCACATTTCCTATACCTTAGCACTGACTGTTCTTCACGTTTCCTACACTACAACACCGACTGTTCTTCACGTTCCCTACACCACAACACCGACTGTTCTTCACGTTCCCTACACCACAACATTGACTGTACTTCACATTTCCTACATCAGAACACCAACTGTTCTTCACATTTTCTAAAACTCAACACCGACTGTACTTCACATTTCCTACACCTCAACACCGCCTGTTCTTCACGTTCCCTACACAACATCGACTGTTCTTCACGTTCCATACACCTCAACACCGACTGTTCTTCACGTTCCCTACACCACACCGACTGTTCTTCACGTTTCCTACACAACACCGAATGTTCTTCACGTTCCCTACACAACACCGACTGTTCTTGACGTTTCCTACACAACACCGACTGTTCTTCACGTTCCCTACACCTCAACACCGACTGTTCTTCACGTTTCGTAAACCTCAACACCGACTGTTCTTCACGTTCCCTACACCACACCGACTGTTCTTCACGTTCCCTACACCTCAACACCGACTGTTCTTCACGTTTCCTACACAACATCGACTGTTCTTCACATTCCCTACACCTCAACACCGACTGTTCTTCACGTTCCCTACACCACAGCACTGACTGTTCTTCACGTTCCCTACACCACAACACTGACTGTTCTTCACGTTCCCAACACCACAACACCGACTGTTCTTCACGTTCCCTACACCCCAACACTGACTGTTCTTCACGTTCCCTACACCACAACACCGACAGTTCTTCACGTTTCCTACACTACAACACCGACTGTTCTTCACGTTCCCTACACCACAACACCGACTGTTCTTCAGTTTCGTACACCACAACACCGACTGTTCTTCACGTTCCCAACACCACAACACCGACAGTTCTTCACGTTTCCTACACTACAACATCGACTGTTCTTCACGTTCCCTACACCTCAACACCGACTGTTCTTCACGTTCCCTACACCTCAACACCGACTGTTCTTCATGTTTCCTACACAACATCGACTATTCTTCACATTCCCTACAACTCAACACCGACTGTTCTTCACGTTCCCTACACATCAACACCGACTGTTCTTCACGTTTCCTACACCACAACACTGACTGTACTTCACATTTCCTACACTACAACACCGACTGCTCTTCACCTTTCCTACACCCCAGCACTGACTGTTCTTCATGTTCCCTACACCTCAACACCGACTGTTCTTCACGTTTCCTACACTACAACACCGACTGTTCTTCACATTCCCTACACCACAACACCGACTGTTCTTCACGTTCCCTACACCACAACACCGACAGTTCTTCACGTTTCCTACACTACAACACCGACTGTTCTTCACGTTCCCTACACCACAACACCGACTGTTCTTCAGTTTCGTACACCACAACACCGAATGTTCTTCACGTTCCCAACACCACAACACCGACAGTTCTTCACGTTTCCTACACTACAACATCGACTGTTCTTCACGTTCCCTACACCTCAACACCGACTGTTCTTCACGTTCCCTACACCTCAACACCGACTGTTCTTCATGTTTCCTACACAACATCAACTATTCTTCACATTCCCTAAAACTCAACACCGACTGTTCTTCACGTTCCCTACACCTCAACACTGACTGTTCTTCACGTTTCCTACACCACAACACTGACTGTACTTCACATTTCCTACACCACAACACCGACTGTTCTTCACGTTTCCTACACCCCAGCACTGACTGTTCTTCACGTTCCCTACACCTCAACACCGACTGTTCTTCACGTTCCCTACACCACAACACCGACTGCTCTTCACGTTTCCTACACCTCAACACCGACTGTTCTTCACGTTCATTACACATCAACACCGACTGTTCTTCACGTTTCCTACACCACAACACTGACTGTACTTCACATTTCCTACACCACAACACCGACTGCTCTTCACCTTTCCTACACCCCAGCACTGACTGTTCTTCACGTTCCCTACACCTCAACACCGACTGTTCTTCACGTTTCCTACACTACAACACCGACTGTTCTTCACGTTCCCTACACCACAACACCGACTGTTCTTCACGTTCCCTACACCACAACACCGACAGTTCTTCACGTTTCCTACACTACAACACCGACTGTTCTTCACGTTCCCTACACCACAACACCGACTGTTCTTCAGTTTCGTACACCACAACACCGAATGTTCTTCACGTTCCCAACACCACAACACCGACAGTTCTTCACGTTTCCTACACTACAACATCGACTGTTCTTCACGTTCCCTACACCTCAACACCGACTGTTCTTCACGTTCCCTACACCTCAACACCGACTGTTCTTCATGTTTCGTACACACCATCAACTATTCTTCACATTCCCTAAAACTCAACACCGACTGTTCTTCACGTTCCCTACACCTCAACACTGACTGTTCTTCACGTTTCCTACACCACAACACTGACTGTACTTCACATTTCCTACACCACAACACCGACTGTTCTTCACGTTTCCTACACCCCAGCACTGACTGTTCTTCACGTTCCCTACACCTCAACACCGACTGTTCTTCACGTTCCCTACACCACAACACCGACTGCTCTTCACGTTCCCTACACCTCAACACCGACTGTTCTTCACGTTCCCTACACCACAACACCGACAGTTCTTCACGTTTCCTACACTACAACACCGACTGTTCTTCACGTTCCCTACACCACAACACCGACTGTTCTTCACGTTTCGTACACCACAACGCCGACTGTTCTTCACGTTCCCTACACCACAACACCGACAGTTCTTCACGTTTCCTACACTACAACACCGACTGTTCTTCACGTTTCCTACACCACAACACCGACTGTTCTTCACGTTTCCTACACCACAACACCGACTGTTCTTCACGTTCCCTACACCCCAACACTGACTGTCCTTCACGTTCCCTACACCACAACACCGACAGTTCTTCACGTTTCATACACCACAACATCGACTGTTCTTCACGTTTCCTACACCACAACACCAACTGTTCTTCACGTTCCCTACACCACAACACCGACTGTTCTTCACGTTTCGTACACCACAACACCGACTGTTCTTCACGTTTCCTACACCTCAACACTGACTGTTCTTCACATTTCCTACACCACAACACCAACTGTTCTTCACGTTTCCTACACCACAACACTTACTGTACTTCACATTTCCTACACCACAACACTGACTGTTCTTCATGTTCCTTACACAACACCGACTGTACTTCACATTTCCTATACCTTAGCACCGACTGTTCTTCACGTTTCCTAAACTACAACACCGACAGTTCTTCACGTTTCCTACACTACAACACCGACTGTTCTTCACGTTCCCTACACCACAACACCAACTGTTCTTCACGTTTCGTACACCACAACACCGACTGTTCTTCACGTTTCCTACACCTCAACACTGACTGTTCTTCACATTTCCTACACCACAACACCAACTGTTCTTCACGTTTCCTACACCACAACACTTACTGTACTTCACATTTCCTACACCACAACACTGACTGTTCTTCATGTTCCTTACACAACACCGACTGTACTTCACATTTCCTCTACCTTAGCACCGACTGTTCTTCACGTTTCCTAAACTACAACACCGACAGTTCTTCACGTTTCCTACACTACAACACCGACTGTTCTTCACGTTTCCTACACCACAACACCGACTGTTCTTCACGTTTCCTACACCACAACACCGACTGTTCTTCACGTTCCCTACACCTCAACACCGACTGTTCTTCACGTTCCCTACACCACAACACCGACAGTTCTTCACGTTTCCTACACTACAACACCAACTGTACTTCACATTTCCTACACCACAACACCGACTGTTCTTCACGTTTCGTACACCACAACACCAACTGTTCTTCACGTTTCCTACACCACAACACTGACTGTACTTCACATTTCCTACACCACAACACCGACTGTTCTTCACGTTTCCTACACCACAACACCAACTGTTCTTCACGTTTCCTACACCACAACACCGACAGTTCTTGACGTTTCCTACACCTCAACACTGACTGTTCTTCACATTTCCTACACCACAACACCGACTGTTCTTCACGTTTCCTACACCTCAACACTGACTGTTCTTCACGTTTCCTAAACAACAACACCGACAGTTCTTCACGTTTCCTACACCACAACACCAACTGTTCTTCACGTTTCCTACACCACAACACCGACAGTTCTTCACGTTTCCTACACCTCAACACTGACTGTTCTTCACATTTCCTACACCACAACACCGACTGTACTTCACATTTCCTATACCTTAGCACCGACTGTTCTTCACGTTTCCTAAACTACAACACCGACAGTTCTTCACGTTCCCTACACTACAACACCGACTGTTCTTCACGTTTCCTACACCACAACACCGACTGTTCTTCACGTTTCCTACACCACAACACCGACTGTTCTTCACGTTCCCTACACCTCAACACCGACTGTTCTTCACGTTCCCTACACCACAACACCGACAGTTCTTCACGTTTCCTACACTACAACACCAACTGTACTTCACATTTCCTACACCACAACACCGACTGTTCTTCACGTTTCGTACACCACAACACCAACTGTTCTTCACGTTTCCTACACCACAACACTGACTGTACTTCACATTTCCTACACCACAACACCGACTGTTCTTCACGTTTCCTACACCACAACACCAACTGTTCTTCACGTTTCCTACACCACAACACCGACAGTTCTTCACGTTTCCTACACCTCAACACTGACTGTTCTTCACATTTCCTACACCACAACACCGACTGTTCTTCACGTTTCCTACACCTCAACACTGACTGTTCTTCACGTTTCCTGTACCACAACACCAACTGTTCGTCACGTTTCCTACACCACAACACTGACTGTACTTCACATTTCCTACACCACAACACCGACTGTTCTTCACATTTCCTACACCTCAACACTGACTGTTCTTCACGTTCCCTACACCTCAACACCGACAGTTCTTCACATTTCCTACACCACAACACCGACTGCTCTTCACGTTTCGTACACCTCAACACCGACTGTTCTTCACATTTCCTACACCACAACACCGACTGTACTTCACATTTCCTATACCTTAGCAACGACTGTTCTTCACGTTTCCTACACTGCAACACCGACTGTTCTTCACGTTCCCTACACCTCAACACTGACTGTTCTTCACGTTCCCTACACCACAACACCGACTGTTCTTCATGTTCCCTACACCACAACACTGACTGTACTTCATATTTCCTACATCACAGCACCGACTGTTCTTCACATTTTCTACACCTCAACACTGACTGTACTTCACATTTCCTATACCTTAGCACCGACTGTTCTTCACGTTTCCTACACTACAACACCGACTGTTCTTCACGTTCCCTACACCACAACACCGACTGTTCTTCACGTTCCCTACACCACAACACCGACTGTTCTTCACATTTCCTACATCAGAACACCGACTGTTCTTCACATTTTCTAAAACTCAACACCGACTGTACTTCACATTTCCTACACCTCAACACCGACTGTTCTTCACGTTCCCTACACCACACCGACTGTTCTTCACGTTTCCTACACAACACCGAATGTTCTTCACGTTTCCTACACCACACCGACTGTTCTTCACGTTTCCTACACAACACCGAATGTTCTTCACGTTCCCTGCACAACACCGACTGTTCTTCACGTTTCCTACACAACACCGACTGTTCTTCACGTTCCCTACACCACAACACTGACTGTTCTTCACGTTCCCTACACCACAACACCGACTGTTCTTCACGTTCCCAACACCACAACACCGACAGTTCTTCACGTTTCCTACACTACAACACCGACTGTTCTTCACGTTTCCTACACCACAACACCGACTGTTCTTCACGTTTCCTACACCACAACACCGACTGTTCTTCACGTTCCCTACACCCCAACACTGACTGTTCTTCACGTTCCCTACACCACAACACCGACTGTTCTTCACGTTCCCAACACCACAACACCGACTGTTCTTCACGTTCCCTACACCACAACACTGACTGTTCTTCACGTTCCCTACACCACAACACCGACTGTTCTTCACGTTCCCAACACCACACCGACTGTTCTTCACGTTCCCTACACCCCAACACTGACTGTTCTTCACGTTCCCTACACCACAACACCGACAGTTCTTCACGTTTCCTACACTACAACACCGACTGTTCTTCACGTTCCCTACACCACAACACCGACTGTTCTTCAGTTTCGTACACCACAACATCGACTGTTCTTCACGTTCCCTACACCTCAACACCGACTGTTCTTCACGTTCCCTACACCTCAACACCGACTGTTCTTCATGTTTCCTACACAACATCGACTATTCTTCACATTCCCTACAACTCAACACCGACTGTTCTTCACGTTCCCTACACCTCAACACCGACTGTTCTTCACGATTCCTACACCACAACACTGACTGTACTTCACATTTCCTACACCACAACACCGACTGTTCTTCACGTTTCCTACACCCCAGCACTGACTGTTCTTCACGTTCCCTACACCTCAACACCGACTGTTCTTCACGTTCCCTACACTACAACACCGACTGTTCTTCACGTTCCCTACACCTCAACACTGACTGTTCTTCACGTTCCCTACACCTCAACACTGACTGTTCTTCACGTTCCCTACACCACAACACTGACTGTACTTCACATTTCCTACATCACAACACCGACTGTTCTTCACGTTCCCTACACCACAACACCGACAGTTCTTCACGTTTCCTACACTACAACACCGACTGTTCTTCACGTTCCCTACACCACAACACCGACTGTTCTTCAGTTTCGTACACCACAACACCGACTGTTCTTCACGTTCCCAACACCACAACACCGACAGTTCTTCACGTTTCCTACACTACAACATCGACTGTTCTTCACGTTCCCTACACCTCAACACCGACTGTTCTTCACGTTCCCTACACCTCAACACCGACTGTTCTTCATGTTTCCTACACAACATCGACTATTCTTCACATTCCCTACAACTCAACACCGACTGTTCTTCACGTTCCCTACACCTCAACACCGACTGTTCTTCACGTTTCCTACACCACAACACTGACTGTACTTCACATTTCCTACACCACAACACCGACTGTTCTTCACCTTTCCTACACCCCAGCACTGACTGTTCTTCACGTTCCCTACACCTCTACACCGACTGTTCTTCACGTTTCCTACACTACAACACCGACTGTTCTTCACGTTCCCTACATCACAACACCGACTGTTCTTCACGTTCCCTACACCACAACACCGACAGTTCTTCACGTTTCCTACACTACAACACCGACTGTTCTTCACGTTCCCTACACCACAACACCGACTGTTCTTCAGTTTCGTACACCACAACACCGACTGTTCTTCACGTTCCCAACACCACAACACCGACAGTTCTTCACGTTTCCTACACTACAACATCGACTGTTCTTCACGTTCCCTACACCTCAACACCGACTGTTCTTCACGTTCCCTACACCTCAACACCGACTGTTCTTCATGTTTCCTACACAACATCGACTATTCTTCACATTCCCAACAACTCAACACCAACTGTTCTTCACGTTCCCTACACCTCAACACCGACTGTTCTTCACGTTTCCTACACCACAACACTGACTGTACTTCACATTTCCTACACCACAACACCGACTGTTCTTCACGTTTCCTACACCCCAGCACTGACTGTTCTTCACGTTCCCTACACCTCAACACCGACTGTTCTTCACGTTCCCTACACCACAACACCGACAGTTCTTCACGTTTCCTACACCTCAACACCGACCGTTCTTCACGTTCCCTACACCTCAACACCGACTGTTCTTCACGTTTCCTACACCACAACACTTACTGTACTTCACATTTCCTACACCACAACACTGACTGTTCTTCATGTTCCTTACACAACACCGACTGTTCTTCACGTTCCCTACACCACAACACCGACTGTTCTTCACGTTCCCTACACCACAACACTGACTGTTCTTCACGTTCCCTACACCACAACACCGACAGTTCTTCACGTTCCCGACACTACAACACTGACTGTTCTTCACGTTCCCTACACCTCAACACCGACTGTTCTTCACGTTCCCTACACCACAACATCGACAGTTCTTCACGTTTCCTACACCAAAACACCGACTGTTCTTCACGTTCCCTACACCACGACACCGACTGTTCTTCACGTTTCGTACACCACAACACCGACTGTTCTTCACGTTCCCAACACCACAACACCGACAGTTCTTCACGTTTCCTACACTACAACACCGACTGTTCTTCACGTTTCCTACACCACAACACCGACTGTTCTTCACGTTTCCTACACCACAACACCGACTGTTCTTCACGTTCCCTACACCCCAACACTGACTGTTCTTCACGTTCCCTACACCACAACACCGACAGTTCTTCACGTTTCCTACACTACAACACCGACTGTTCTTCACGTTCCCTACACCACAACACCAACTGTTCTTCACGTTCCCTACACCCCAACACTGACTGTTCTTCACGTTCCCTACACCACAACACCGACAGTTCTTCACGTTTCCTACACTACAACCACCGACTGTTCTTCACGTTCCCTACACGACAACACCGACTGTTCTTCACGTTTCGTACACCACAACACCGACTGTTCTTCACGTTTCCTACACCTCAACACTGACTGTTCTTCACGTTTCCTACACCACAACACCAACTGTTCTTCACGTTTCCTAGACCACAACACTGACTGTACTTCACATTTCCTACACTACAACACCGACTGTTCTTCACGTTCCCTACACCACAACACCGACTGTTCTTCACGTTTCGTACACCACAACACCGACTGTTCTTCACGTTTCCTACACCTCAACACTGACTGTTCTTCACGTTTCCTACACCACAACACCAACTGTTCTTCACGTTTCCTACACCACAACACTTACTGTACTTCACATTTCCTACACCACAACACTGACTGTTCTTCATGTTCCTTACACAACACCGACTGTACTTCACATTTCCTATACCTTAGCACCGACTGTTCTTCACGTTTCCTAAACTACAACACCGACAGTTCTTCACGTTTCCTACACTACAACACCGACTGTTCTTCACGTTTCCTACACCACAACACCGACTGTTCTTCACTTTTCCTACACCACAACACCGACTGTTCTTCACGTTCCCTACACCTCAACACCGACTGTTCTTCACGTTCCCTACACCACAACACCGACAGTTCTTCACGTTTCCTACACTACAACACCAACTGTACTTCACATTTCCTACACCACAACACCGACTGTTCTTCACGTTTCGTACACCACAACACCAACTGTTCTTCACGTTTCCTACACCACAACACTGACTGTACTTCACATTTCCTACACCACAACACCGACTGTTCTTCACGTTTCCTACACCACAACACCAACTGTTCTTCACGTTTCCTACACCACAACACCGACAGTTCTTCACGTTTCCTACACTTCAACACTGACTGTTCTTCACATTTCCTACACCACAACACCGACTGTTCTTCACGTTTCCTACACCTCAACACTGACTGTTCTTCACATTTCCTAAACAACAACACCGACAGTTCTTCACGTTTCCTACACCACAACACCAACTGTTCTTCACGTTTCCTACACCACAACACCGACAGTTCTTCACGTTTCCTACACCTCAACACTGACTGTTCTTCACGTTTCCTACACCTCAACACTGACTGTTCTTCACGTTTCCTAAACAACAACACCGACAGTTCTTCACGTTTCCTACACCACAACACCGACAGTTCTTCACGTTTCCTACACTACAACACCGACTGTTCTTCACGTTTCCTACACCACAACACCGACTGTTCTTCACGTTTCCTACACCACAACACCGACTGTTCTTCACGTTCCCTACACCCAAACACTGACTGTTCTTCACGTTCCCTACACCACAACACCGACAGTTCTTCACGTTTCCTACACTACAACACCGACTGTTCTTCACGTTCCCTACACCACAACACCAACTGTTCTTCACGTTCCCTACACCCCAACACTGACTGTTCTTCACGTTCCCTACACCACAACACCGACAGTTCTTCACGTTTCCTACACTACAACCACCGACTGTTCTTCACGTTCCCTACACGACAACACCGACTGTTCTTCACGTTTCGTACACCACAACACCGACTGTTCTTCACGTTTCCTACACCTCAACACTGACTGTTCTTCACGTTTCCTACACCACAACACCAACTGTTCTTCACGTTTCCTAGACCACAACACTGACTGTACTTCACATTTCCTACACTACAACACCGACTGTTCTTCACGTTCCCTACACCACAACACCGACTGTTCTTCACGTTTCGTACACCACAACACCGACTGTTCTTCACGTTTCCTACACCTCAACACTGACTGTTCTTCACGTTTCCTACACCACAACACCAACTGTTCTTCACGTTTCCTACACCACAACACTTACTGTACTTCACATTTCCTACACCACAACACTGACTGTTCTTCATGTTCCTTACACAACACCGACTGTACTTCACATTTCCTATACCTTAGCACCGACTGTTCTTCACGTTTCCTAAACTACAACACCGACAGTTCTTCACGTTTCCTACACTACAACACCGACTGTTCTTCACGTTTCCTACACCACAACACCGACTGTTCTTCACTTTTCCTACACCACAACACCGACTGTTCTTCACGTTCCCTACACCTCAACACCGACTGTTCTTCACGTTCCCTACACCACAACACCGACAGTTCTTCACGTTTCCTACACTACAACACCAACTGTACTTCACATTTCCTACACCACAACACCGACTGTTCTTCACGTTTCGTACACCACAACACCAACTGTTCTTCACGTTTCCTACACCACAACACTGACTGTACTTCACATTTCCTACACCACAACACCGACTGTTCTTCACGTTTCCTACACCACAACACCAACTGTTCTTCACGTTTCCTACACCACAACACCGACAGTTCTTCACGTTTCCTACACTTCAACACTGACTGTTCTTCACATTTCCTACACCACAACACCGACTGTTCTTCACGTTTCCTACACCTCAACACTGACTGTTCTTCACATTTCCTAAACAACAACACCGACAGTTCTTCACGTTTCCTACACCACAACACCAACTGTTCTTCACGTTTCCTACACCACAACACCGACAGTTCTTCACGTTTCCTACACCTCAACACTGACTGTTCTTCACGTTTCCTACACCTCAACACTGACTGTTCTTCACATTTCCTAAACAACAACACCGACAGTTCTTCACGTTTCCTACACCACAACACCGACTGTTCTTCACGTTTCCTACACCACAACACCGACTGTTCTTCACGTTCCCTACACCTCAACACCGACTGTTCTTCACGTTCCCTACACCACAACACCGACAGTTCTTCACGTTTCCTACACTACAACACCAACTGTACTTCACATTTCCTACACCACAACACCGACTGTTCTTCACGTTTCGTACACCACAACACCAACTGTTCTTCACGTTCCCAACACCACAACACTGACTGTACTTCACATTTCCTACACCACAACACCGACTGTTCTTCACGTTTCCTACACCACAACACCAACTGTTCTTCACGTTTCCTACACCACAACACCGACAGTTCTTCACGTTTCCTACACCTCAACACTGACTGTTCTTCACATTTCCTACACCACAACACCGACTGTTCTTCACGTTTCCTACACCTCAACACTGACTGTTCTTCACGTTTCCTAAACAACAACACCGACAGTTCTTCACGTTTCCTACACCACAACACCAACTGTTCTTCACGTTTCCTACACCACAACACCGACAGTTCTTCACGTTTCCTACACCTCGACACTGACTGTTCTTCACATTTCCTACACCACAACACCGACTGTACTTCACATTTCCTATACCTTAGCACCGACTGTTCTTCACGTTTCCTAAACTACAACACCGACAGTTCTTCACGTTTCCTACACTACAACACCGACTGTTCTTCACGTTTCCTACACCACAACACCGACTGTTCTTCACGTTTCCTACACCACAACACCGACTGTTCTTCACGTTCCCTACACCTCAACACCGACTGTTCTTCACGTTCCCTACACCACAACACCGACAGTTCTTCACGTTTCCTACACTACAACACCAACTGTACTTCACATTTCCTACACCACAACACTGACTGTACTTCACATTTCCTACACCACAACACCGACTGTTCTTCACGTTTCCTACACCACAACACCAACTGTTCTTCACGTTTCCTACACCACAACACCGACAGTTCTTCACGTTTCCTACACCTCAACACTGACTGTTCTTCACATTTCCTACACCACAACACCGACTGTTCTTCACGTTTCCTACACCTCAACACTGACTGTTCTTCACGTTTCCTGTACCACAACACCAATTGTTCGTCACGTTTCCTACACCACGTTTCCTACTTCACATTTCCTACACCACAACACTGACTGTTCTTCACGTTTCCTGCACCTCAACACTGACTGTTCTTCACGTTCCCTACACCTCAACACCGACACTTCTTCACATTTCCTACACCACAACACCGACTGCTCTTCACGTTTCGTACACCTCAACACCGACTTTTCTTCACATTTCCTACACCACAACACCGACTGTACTTCACATGTCCTATACCTTAGCACCGACTGTTCTTCACGTTTCCTACACTGCAACACCGACTGTTCTTCACGTTCCCTACACCTCAACACTGACTGTTCTTCACGTTCCCTACACCACAACACCGACTGTTCTTCATGTTCCCTACACCACAACACTGACTGTACTTCATATTTCCTACATCACAACACCGACTGTTCTTCACATTTCCTACACCTCAACACTGACTGCTCTTCACGTTTCCTGTACCACAACACCAATTGTTCGTCACGTTTCCTACACCACAACACTGACTGTACTTCACATTTCCTACACCACAACACCGACTGTTCTTCACGTTTCCTACACCTCAACACTGACTGTTCTTCACGTTCCCTACACCTCAACACCGACAGTTCTTCACATTTCCTACACCACAACACCGACTGCTCTTCACGTTTCGTACACCTCAACACCGAATGTTCTTCACATTTCCTACACCACAACACCGACTGTACTTCACATTTCCTATACCTTAGCACCGACTGTTCTTCACGTTGCCTACACTGCAACACCGACTGTTCTTCACGTTCCCTACACCTCAACACTGACTGTTATTCACGTTCCCTACACCACAACACCGACTGTTCTTCATGTTCCCTACACCACAACACTGACTGTACTTCATATTTCCTACATCACAACACCGACTGTTCTTCACATTTTCTACACCTCAACACTGACTGTACTTCACATTTCCTATACCTTAGCACCGACTGTTCTTCACGTTTCCTACACTACAACACCGACTGTTCTTCACGTTCCCTACACCACAACACCGACTGTTCTTCACGTTCCCAACACCACAACACCGACTGTTCTTCACGTTCCCTACACCACAACACTGACTGTTCTTCACGTTCCCTACACCTCAACACCGACTGTTCTTCACGTTCCCTACACCACAACATCAACAGTTCTTCACGTTTCCTACACTACAACACCGACTGTTCTTCACGTTCCCTACACCACGACACCGACTGTTCTTCACGTTTCGTACACCACAACACCGACTGTTCTTCACGTTCCCAACACCACAACACCGACAGTTCTTCACGTTTCCTACACTACAACACCGACTGTTCTTCACGTTTCCTACACCACAACACCGACTGTTCTTCACGTTTCCTACACCACAACACCGACTGTTCTTCACGTTCCCTACACCCCAACACTGACTGTTCTTCACGTTCCCTACACCACAACACCGACAGTTCTTCACGTTTCCTACACTACAACACCGACTGTTCTTCACGTTCCCTACACCACAACACCAACTGTTCTTCACGTTCCCTACACCCCAACACTGACTGTTCTTCACGTTCCCTACACCACAACACCGACAGTTCTTCACGTTTCCTACACTACAACCACCGACTGTTCTTCACGTTCCCTACACGACAACACCGACTGTTCTTCACGTTTCGTACACCACAACACCGACTGTTCTTCACGTTTCCTACACCTCAACACTGACTGTTCTTCACGTTTCCTACACCACAACACCAACTGTTCTTCACGTTTCCTAGACCACAACACTGACTGTACTTCACATTTCCTACACTACAACACCGACTGTTCTTCACGTTCCCTACACCACAACACCGACTGTTCTTCACGTTTCGTACACCACAACACCGACTGTTCTTCACGTTTCCTACACCTCAACACTGACTGTTCTTCACGTTTCCTACACCACAACACCAACTGTTCTTCACGTTTCCTACACCACAACACTTACTGTACTTCACATTTCCTACACCACAACACTGACTGTTCTTCATGTTCCTTACACAACACCGACTGTACTTCACATTTCCTATACCTTAGCACCGACTGTTCTTCACGTTTCCTAAACTACAACACCGACAGTTCTTCACGTTTCCTACACTACAATACCGACTGTTCTTCACGTTTCCTACACCACAACACCGACTGTTCTTCACTTTTCCTACACCACAACACCGACTGTTCTTCACGTTCCCTACACCTCAACACCGACTGTTCTTCACGTTCCCTACACCACAACACCGACAGTTCTTCACGTTTCCTACACTACAACACCAACTGTACTTCACATTTCCTACACCACAACACCGACTGTTCTTCACGTTTCGTACACCACAACACCAACTGTTCTTCACGTTTCCTACACCACAACACTGACTGTACTTCACATTTCCTACACCACAACACCGACTGTTCTTCACGTTTCCTACACCACAACACCAACTGTTCTTCACGTTTCCTACACCACAACACCGACAGTTCTTCACGTTTCCTACACCTCAACACTGACTGTTCTTCACGTTTCCTACACCTCAACACTGACTGTTCTTCACGTTTCCTAAACAACAACACCGACAGTTCTTCACGTTTCCTACACCACAACACCGACTGTTCTTCACGTTTCCTACACCACAACACCGACTGTTCTTCACGTTCCCTACACCTCAACACCGACTGTTCTTCACGTTCCCTACACCACAACACCGACAGTTCTTCACGTTTCCTACACTACAACACCAACTGTACTTCACATTTCCTACACCACAACACCGACTGTTCTTCACGTTTCGTACACCACAACACCAACTGTTCTTCACGTTTCCTACACCACAACACTGACTGTACTTCACATTTCCTACACCACAACACCGACTGTTCTTCACGTTTCCTACACCACAACACCAACTGTTCTTCACGTTTCCTACACCACAACACCGACAGTTCTTCACGTTTCCTACACCTCAACACTGACTGTTCTTCACATTTCCTACACCACAACACCGACTGTTCTTCACGTTTCCTACACCTCAACACTGACTGTTCTTCACGTTTCCTAAACAACAACACCGACAGTTCTTCACGTTTCCTACACCACAACACCAACTGTTCTTCACGTTTCCTACACCACAACACCGACAGTTCTTCACGTTTCCTACACCTCGACACTGACTGTTCTTCACATTTCCTACACCACAACACCGACTGTACTTCACATTTCCTATACCTTAGCACCGACTGTTCTTCACGTTTCCTAAACTACAACACCGACAGTTCTTCACGTTTCCTACACTACAACACCGACTGTTCTTCACGTTTCCTACACCACAACACCGACTGTTCTTCACGTTTCCTACACCACAACACCGACTGTTCTTCACGTTCCCTACACCTCAACACCGACTGTTCTTCACGTTCCCTACACCACAACACCGACAGTTCTTCACGTTTCCTATACTACAACACCAACTGTACTTCACATTTCCTACACCACAACACTGACTGTACTTCACATTTCCTACACCACAACACCGACTGTTCTTCACGTTTCCTACACCACAACACCAACTGTTCTTCACGTTTCCTACACCACAACACCGACAGTTCTTCACGTTTCCTACACCTCAACACTGACTGTTCTTCACATTTCCTACACCACAACACCGACTGTTCTTCACGTTTCCTACACCTCAACACTGACTGTTCTTCACGTTTCCTGTACCACAACACCAATTGTTCGTCACGTTTCCTACACCACAACACTGACTGTACTTCACATTTCCTACACCACAACACTGACTGTTCTTCACGTTTCCTACACCTCAACACTGACTGTTCTTCACGTTCCCTACACCTCAACACCGACACTTCTTCACATTTCCTACACCACAACACCGACTGCTCTTCACGTTTCGTACACCTCAACACCGACTTTTCTTCACATTTCCTACACCACAACACCGACTGTACTTCACATGTCCTATACCTTAGCACCGACTGTTCTTCACGTTTCCTACACTGCAACACCGACTGTTCTTCACGTTCCCTACACCTCAACACTGACTGTTCTTCACGTTCCCTACACCACAACACCGACTGTTCTTCATGTTCCCTACACCACAACACTGACTGTACTTCATATTTCCTACATCACAACACCGACTGTTCTTCACATTTCCTACACCTCAACACTGACTGCTCTTCACGTTTCCTGTACCACAACACCAATTGTTCGTCACGTTTCCTACACCACAACACTGACTGTACTTCACATTTCCTACACCACAACACCGACTGTTCTTCACGTTTCCTACACCTCAACACTGACTGTTCTTCACGTTCCCTACACCTCAACACCGACAGTTCTTCACATTTCCTACACCACAACACCGACTGCTCTTCACGTTTCGTACACCTCAACACCGACTGTTCTTCACATTTCCTACACCACAACACCGTCTGTACTTCACATTTCCTATACCTTAGCACCGACTGTTCTTCACGTTTCCTACACTGCAACACCGACTGTTCTTCACGTTCCCTACACCTCAACACTGACTGTTATTCACGTTCCCTACACCACAACACCGACTGTTCTTCATGTTCCCTACACCACAACACTGACTGTACTTCATATTTCCTACATCACAACACCGACTGTTCTTCACATTTTCTACACCTCAACACTGACTGTACTTCACATTTCCTATACCTTAGCACCGACTGTTCTTCACGTTTCCTACACTACAACACCGACTGTTCTTCACGTTCCCTACACCACAACACCGACTGTTCTTCACGTTCCCAACACCACAACACCGACTGTTCTTCACG
The DNA here is from genome assembly GCF_037043375.1 of Chiloscyllium plagiosum. NCBI lineage: Eukaryota > Metazoa > Chordata > Chondrichthyes > Orectolobiformes > Hemiscylliidae > Chiloscyllium > Chiloscyllium plagiosum. Next base: position 11,089,471 of record NW_028270162.1, on the reverse strand, counting down.
TTCCCTACACCACAACACTGACTGTTCTTCACGTTCCCTACACCACAACACCGACTGTTCTTCACGTTCCCAACACCACAACATCGACAGTTCTTCACGTTTCCTGCACTACAACACCGACTGTTCTTCACGTTCCCTACACCACAACACCGACTGTTCTTCACGTTTCCTACACCACAACATCGACTGTTCTTCACGTTTCCTACACCACAACACCGACTGTTCTTCACGTTCCCTACACCCCAAAACTGACTGTTCTTCACGTTCCCTACACCACAACACCGACAGTTCTTCACGTTTCCTACACTACAACACCGACTGTTCTTCACGTTCCCTACACCACAACACCGACTGTTCTTCAGTTTCGTACACCACAACACCGACTGTTCTTCACGTTCCCAACACCACAACACCGACAGTTCTTCACGTTTCCTACACTACAACACCGACTGTACTTCACATTTCCTACACCACAACACCGACTGTTCTTCACGTTTCGTACACCACAACACCAACTGTTCTTCACGTTTCCTACACCACAACACTGACTGTACTTCACATTTCCTACACCACAACACCGACTGTTCTTCACGTTTCGTACGCCTCAACGCCGACTGTTCTTCACGTTTCCTACACCTCAACACTGACTGTTCTTCATGTTTCCTACACCACAACACCAACTGTTCTTCACGTTTCCTACACCACAACACTGACTGTACTTCACATTTCCTACACCACAACACCGACTGTTCTTCACGTTTCCTACACCTCAACACTGACTGTTCTTCACGTTTCCTACACCACAACACCAACTGTTCTTCACATTTCCTACACCACAACACTGACTGTACTTCACATTTCCTACACCACAACACCGACTGTTCTTCACGTTTCCTACACCTCAACACTGACTGTTCTTCACGTTTCCTACACCACAACACCAACTGTTCTTCACGTTTCCTACACCACAACACTGACTGTACTTCACATTTCCTACACCACAACACCGACTGTTCTTCACGTTTCCTACACCTCAACACTGACTGTTCTTCACGTTCCCTACACCACAACACCGACAGTTCTTCACATTTCCTACACCACAACACCGACTGCTCTTCACGTTTCGTACACCTCAACACCGACTGTTCTTCACGTTTCCTACACCACAACACCAACTGTTCTTCACGTTCCCTACACCACAACACTGACTGTACTTCATATTTCCTACATCACAACACCGACTGTTCTTCACATTTTCTACACCTCAACACTGACTGTACTTCACATTTCCTATACCTTAGCACCGACTGTTCTTCACGTTCCCTACACCACAACACCGACTGTTCTTCACGTTCCCTACACCACAACACCGACTGTTCTTCACGTTACCTACACCTTAACACCGACTGTTCTTCACGTTCCCTACACCTGAACACTGACTGTTCTTCACGTTCCCTACACCACAACACCGACTGTTCTTCACGTTTCCTACACCACAACACTGACTGTACTTCATATTTCCTACATCACAACACCAACTGTTCTTCACATTTTCTACACCTCAACACTGACTGTACTTCACATTTCCTATACCTTAGCACCGACTGTTCTTCACGTTCCCTACACCACAACACCGACTGTTCTTCACGTTCCCTACACCACAACATTGACTGTACTTTACATTTCCTACATCAGAACACCGACTGTTCTTCACATTTTCTAAAACTCAACACTCACTGTACTTCACATTTCCTACACTACAACACCGACTGTTCTTCACGTTTCCTACACCTCAACACCGACTGTACTTCACATTTCCTACACCACAACACCGACTGTTCTTCACGTTTCGTACACCTCAACACCGACTGTTCTTCACGTTTCATATACCTTAACACCGACTGTTCTTCACGTTCCTACACAACACAGACTGTTCTTCACGTTTCCTACACCACAACACCGACTGTTCTTCACGTTTCCTACACCTCAACACCGACTGTTCTTCACGTTCCCTACACCTCAACACCGACTGTTCTTCACGTTTCGTACACCTCAACACTGACTGTTCTTCACGTTTCCTACACCACAACACCGACTGTTCTTCACGTTTCGTACACCACAACACTGACTGTTCTTCACGTTTCGTACGCCTGAACACCGACTGTTCTTCATGTTTCGTACACCTCAACACTGACTGTACTTCACATTTCCTACACCACAACATCAACTGTTCTTCACGTTTCGTACACCTCAACACCGACTGTTCTTCACGTTCCCTACACCACAACACCGACTGTTCTTCATGTTTCCTACACCTCAACACCGACTGTTCTTCACGTTTCGTACACCTCAACACCGACTGTTCTTCACGTTTCGTACACCTCAACACTGACTCTTCTTCACGTTTCCTACACCACAACACCGACTGTTCTTCATGTTTCGTACACCTCAACACCGACTGTTCTTCGCGTTTCGTACACCACAACACTGACTGTTCTTCACGTTTCGTACGCCTCAACACAGACTGTTCTTCATGTTTCGTACACCTCAACACTGACTGTACTTCACATTTCCTACACCACAACATCAACTGTTCTTCACGTTTCGTACACCCCAACACTGAATGTTCTTCACGTTCCCTACACCTCAACACCGACAGTTCTTCACGTTTCCTCCACTACAACACTGACTGTTCTTCACGTTTCCTACACCACAACACCGACAGTTCTTCACGTTTCCTACACTACAACACTGACTGTTCTTCACGTTTCCTACACCACAACACCGACTGTTCTTCACGTTTCCTACACCTCAACACTGACTGTTCTTCACCTTTCCTACACCACAACACCGACTGTTCTTCACGTTTCGTACACCTCAACACTGACTGTTCTTCACGTTTCCTACACCACAACACCGACTGTTCTTCACGTTTTGTAAACCTCAACACCGACTGTTCTTCACGTTTCGTACACCACAACACTGACTGTTCTTCACGTTTCGTACGCCTCAACACCGACTGTTCTTCACGTTTCGTACACCTCAACACTGACTGTTCTTCACGTTTCCTACACCACAACACCAACTGTTCTTCACGTTTCCTACACCACAACACTGACTGTACTTCACATTTCCTACACCACAACACCGACTGTTCTTCACGTTTCCTACACCTCAACACTGACTGTTCTTCACGTTTCCTACACCACAACACCAACTGTTCTTCACGTTTCCTACACCACAACACTGACTGTACTTCACATTTCCTACACCACAACACCGACTGTTCTTCACGTTTCCTACGTCTCAACACCGACAGTTCTTCACATTTCCTACACCACAACACCGACTGCTCTTCACGTTTCGTACACCTCAACACCGACTGTTCTTCACGTTTCCTACACCACAACACCGACTGTACTTCACATTTCCTGTACCTTAGCACCGACTGTTCTTCACGTTTCCTACACTACAACACCGACTGTTCTTCACGTTCCCTACACCTCAACACTGACTGTTCTTCACCTTCCCTACACCTCAACACTGACTGTTCTTCACGTTCCCTACACCACAACACTGACTGTACTTCACATTTCCTACATCACAACACCGACTGTACTTCACATTTCCTATACCTTAGCACCGACTGTTCTTCACGTTTCCTAAACTACAACACCGACAGTTCTTCACGTTTCCTACACTACAACACCGACTGTTCTTCACGTTTCCTACACCACAACACCGACTGTTCTTCACGTTTCCTACACCACAACACCGACTGTTCTTCACGTTCCCTACACCTCAACACCGACTGTTCTTCACGTTCCCTACACCACAACACCGACAGTTCTTCACGTTTCCTACACTACAACACCAACTGGACTTCACATTTCCTACACCACAACACCGACTGTTCTTCACGTTTCGTACACCACAACACCAACTGTTCTTCACGTTTCCTACACCACAACAGTGACTGTACTTCACGTTCCCTACACCACAACACCGACTGTTCTTCACGTTTCCTACACCACAACACCAACTGTTCTTCACGTTTCCTACACCACAACACCGACAGTTCTTCACGTTTCCTACACCTCAACACTGACTGTTCTTCACATTTCCTACACCACAACACCGACTGTTCTTCACGTTTCCTACACCTCAACACTGACTGTTCTTCACGTTTCCTGTACCACAACACCAACTGTTCGTCACGTTTCCGACACCACAACACTGACTGTACTTCACATTTCCTACACCACAACACCGACTGTTCTTCACGTTTCCTACACCTCAACACTGACTGTTCTTCACGTTCCCTACACCTCAACACCGACAGTTCTTCACATTTCCTACACCACAACACCGACTGCTCTTCACGTTTCGTACACCTCAACACCGACTGTTCTTCACATTTCCTACACCACAACACCGACTGTACTTCACATTTCCTATACCTTAGCACCGACTGTTCTTCACGTTTCCTACACTGCAACACCGACTGTTCTTCACGTTCCCTACACCTCAACACTGACTGTTCTTCACGTTCCCTACACCACAACACCGACTGTTCTTCATGTTCCCTACACCACAACACTGACTGTACTTCATATTTCCTACATCACAACACCGACTGTTCTTCACATTTTCTACACCTCAACACTGACTGTACTTCACATTTCCTATACCTTAGCACCGACTGTTCTTCACGTTTCCTACACTACAACACCGACTGTTCTTCACGTTCCCTACACCACAACACCGACTGTTCTTCACGTTCCCAACACCACAACACCGACTGTTCTTCACGTTCCCTACACCACAACACTGACTGTTCTTCACGTTCCCTACACCACAACACCGACTGTTCTTCACGTTCCCAACACCACAACACCGACAGTTCTTCACGTTTCCTGCACTACAACACCGACTGTTCTTCACGTTCCCTACACCACAACACCGACTGTTCTTCACGTTTCCTACACCACAACACTGACTGTTCTTCACGTTTCCTACACCACAACACCGACTGTTCTTCACGTTCCCTACACCCTAAAACTGACTGTTCTTCACGTTCCCTACACCACAACACCGACAGTTCTTCACGTTTCCTACACTACAACACCGACTGTTCTTCACGTTCCCTACACCACAACACCGACTGTTCTTCAGTTTCGTACACCACAACACCGACTGTTCTTCACGTTCCCAACACCACAACACCGACAGTTCTTCACGTTTCCTACACTACAACACCGACTGTTCTTCACGTTTCCTACACCACAACACCGACTGTTCTTCACGTTTCCTACACCACAACACTGACTGTACTTCACATTTCCTACACCACAACACCGACTGTTCTTCACGTTTCCTACACCTCAACACTGACTGTTCTTCACGTTCCCTACACCACAACACCGACAGTTCTTCACATTTCCTACACCACAACACCGACTGCTCTTCACGTTTCGTACACCTCAACACCGACTGTTCTTCACGTTTCCTACACCACAACACCAACTATTCTTCACGTTCCCTACACCACAACACTGACTGTACTTCATATTTCCTACATCACAACACCGACTGTTCTTCACATTTTCTACACCTCAACACTGACTGTACTTCACATTTCCTATACCTTAGCACCGACTGTTCTTCACGTTCCCTACACCACAACACCGACTGTTCTTCACGTTCCCTACACCACAACACCGACTGTTCTTCACGTTACCTACACCTTAACACCGACTGTTCTTCACGTTCCCTACACCTCAACACTGACTGTTCTTCACGTTCCCTACACCACAACACCGACTGTTCTTCACGTTTCCTACACCACAACACTGACTGTACTTCATATTTCCTACATCACAACACCGACTGTTCTTCACATTTTCTACACCTCAACACTGACTGTACTTCACATTTCCTATACCTTAGCACCGACTGTTCTTCACGTTCCCTACACCACAACACCGACTGTTCTTCACGTTCCCTACACCACAACATTGACTGTACTTTACATTTCCTACATCAGAACACCGACTGTTCTTCACATTTTCTAAAACTCAACACTCACTGTACTTCACATTTCCTACACCTTAGCTCCGACTGTTCTTCACGTTTCCTACACCTCAACACCGACTGTACTTCACATTTCCTACACCACAACACCGACTGTTCTTCACGTTTCGTACACCTCAACACCGATTGTTCTTCACGTTTCATATACCTTAACACCGACTGTTCTTCACGTTCCTACACAACACAGACTGTTCTTCACGTTTCCTACACCACAACACCGACTGTTCTTCACGTTTCCTACACGTCAACACCGACTGTTCTTCACGTTCCCTACACCTCAACACCGACTGTTCTTCACGTTTCGTACACCTCAACACTGACTGTTCTTCACGTTTCCTACACCACAACACTGACTGTTCTTCACGTTTCGTACACCACAACACTGACTGTTCTTCACGTTTCGTACGCCTGAACACCGACTGTTCTTCACGTTTCGTACACCTCAACACTGACTGTACTTCACATTTCCTACACCACAACATCAACTGTTCTTCACGTTTCGTACACCTCAACACCGACTGTTCTTCACGTTCCCTACACCACAACACCGACTGTTCTTCATGTTTCCTACACCTCAACACCGACTGTTCTTCACGTTTCGTACACCTCAACACCGACTGTTCTTCACGTTTCGTACACCTCAACACTGACTCTTCTTCACGTTTCCTACACCACAACACCGACTGTTCTTCATGTTTCGTACACCTCAACACCGACTGTTCTTCGCGTTTCGTACACCACAACACTGACTGTTCTTCACGTTTCGTACGCCTCAACACCGACTGTTCTTCATGTTTCGTACACCTCAACACTGACTGTACTTCACATTTCCTACACCACAACATCAACTGTTCTTCACGTTTCGTACACCCCAACACTGACTGTTCTTCACGTTCCCTACACCTCAACACCGACAGTTCTTCACGTTTCCTACACTACAACACTGACTGTTCTTCACGTTTCCTACACCACAACACCGACAGTTCTTCACGTTTCCTACACTACAACACTGACTGTTCTTCACGTTTCCTACACCACAACACCGACTGTTCTTCACGTTTCCTACACCTCAACACTGACTGTTCTTCACCTTTCCTACACCACAACACCGACTGTTCTTCACGTTTCGTACACCTCAACACTGACTGTTCTTCACGTTTCCTACACCACAACACCGACTGTTCTTCACGTTTTGTACACCTCAACACCGACTGTTCTTCACGTTTTGTACACCACAACACTGACTGTTCTTCACGTTTCGTACGCCTCAACACCGACTGTTCTTCACGTTTCGTACACCTCAACACTGACTGTTCTTCACGTTTCGTACACCACAACACCAACTGTTCTTCACGTTTCCTACACCACAACACTGACTGTACTTCACATTTCCTACACCACAACACCGACTGTTCTTCACGTTTCCTACACCTCAACACTGACTGTTCTTCACGTTTCCTACACCACAACACCAACTGTTCTTCACGTTTCCTACACCACAACACTGACTGTACTTCACATTTCCTACACCACAACACCGACTGTTCTTCACGTTTCCTACGTCTCAAAACCGACAGTTCTTCACATTTCCTACACCACAACACCGACTGCTCTTCACGTTTCGTACACCTCAACACCGACTGTTCTTCACGTTTCCTACACCACAACACCGACTGTACTTCACATTTCCTGTACCTTAGCACCGACTGTTCTTCACGTTTCCTACACTACAACACCGACTGTTCTTCACGTTCCCTACACCTCAACACTGACTGTTCTTCACCTTCCCTACACCTCAACACTGACTGTTCTTCACGTTCCCTACACCACAACACTGACTGTACTTCACATTTCCTACATCACAACACCGACTGTACTTCACATTTCCTATACCTTAGCACCGAATGTTCTTCACGTTTCCTAAATTACAACACCGACAGTTCTTCACGTTTCCTACACTACAACACCGACTGTTCTTCACGTTTCCTACACCACAACACCGACTGTTCTTCACGTTTCCTACACCACAACACCGACTGTTCTTCACGTTCCCTACACCTCAACACCGACTGTTCTTCACGTTCCCTACACCACAACACCGACAGTTCTTCACGTTTCCTACACTACAACACTGACTGTTCTTCACGTTTCCTACACCACAACACCGACTGTTCTTCACGTTTCCTACACCTCAACACTGACTGTTCTTCACCTTTCCTTCACCACAACACCGACTGTTCTTCACGTTTCGTACACCTCAACACTGACTGTTCTTCACGTTTCGTACACCTCAACACCGATTGTTCTTCACGTTTCATATACCTTAACACCGACTGTTCTTCACGTTCCTACACAACACAGACTGTTCTTCACGTTTCCTACACCACAACACCGACTGTTCTTCACGTTTCCTACACGTCAACACCGACTGTTCTTCACGTTCCCTACACCTCAACACCGACTGTTCTTCACGTTTCGTACACCTCAACACTGACTGTTCTTCACGTTTCCTACACCACAACACTGACTGTTCTTCACGTTTCGTACACCACAACACTGACTGTTCTTCACGTTTCGTACGCCTGAACACCGACTGTTCTTCACGTTTCGTACACCTCAACACTGACTGTACTTCACATTTCCTACACCACAACATCAACTGTTCTTCACGTTTCGTACACCTCAACACCGACTGTTCTTCACGTTCCCTACACCACAACACCGACTGTTCTTCATGTTTCCTACACCTCAACACCGACTGTTCTTCACGTTTCGTACACCTCAACACCGACTGTTCTTCACGTTTCGTACACCTCAACACTGACTCTTCTTCACGTTTCCTACACCACAACACCGACTGTTCTTCATGTTTCGTACACCTCAACACCGACTGTTCTTCGCGTTTCGTACACCACAACACTGACTGTTCTTCACGTTTCGTACGCCTCAACACCGACTGTTCTTCATGTTTCGTACACCTCAACACTGACTGTACTTCACATTTCCTACACCACAACATCAACTGTTCTTCACGTTTCGTACACCCCAACACTGACTGTTCTTCACGTTCCCTACACCTCAACACCGACAGTTCTTCACGTTTCCTACACTACAACACTGACTGTTCTTCACGTTTCCTACACCACAACACCGACAGTTCTTCACGTTTCCTACACTACAACACTGACTGTTCTTCACGTTTCCTACACCACAACACCGACTGTTCTTCACGTTTCCTACACCTCAACACTGACTGTTCTTCACCTTTCCTACACCACAACACCGAATGTTCTTCACGTTTCGTACACCTCAACACTGACTGTTCTTCACGTTTCCTACACCACAACACCGACTGTTCTTCACGTTTTGTACACCTCAACACCGACTGTTCTTCACGTTTTGTACACCACAACACTGACTGTTCTTCACGTTTCGTACGCCTCAACACCGACTGTTCTTCACGTTTCGTACACCTCAACACTGACTGTTCTTCACGTTTCCTACACCACAACACCAACTGTTCTTCACGTTTCCTACACCACAACACTGACTGTACTTCACATTTCCTACACCACAACACCGACTGTTCTTCACGTTTCCTACACCTCAACACTGACTGTTCTTCACGTTTCCTACACCACAACACCAACTGTTCTTCACGTTTCCTACACCACAACACTGACTGTACTTCACATTTCCTACACCACAACACCGACTGTTCTTCACGTTTCCTACGTCTCAAAACCGACAGTTCTTCACATTTCCTACACCACAACACCGACTGCTCTTCACGTTTCGTACACCTCAACACCGACTGTTCTTCACGTTTCCTACACCACAACACCGACTGTACTTCACATTTCCTGTACCTTAGCACCGACTGTTCTTCACGTTTCCTACACTACAACACCGACTGTTCTTCACGTTCCCTACACCTCAACACTGACTGTTCTTCACCTTCCCTACACCTCAACACTGACTGTTCTTCACGTTCCCTACACCACAACACTGACTGTACTTCACATTTCCTACATCACAACACCGACTGTACTTCACATTTCCTATACCTTAGCACCGACTGTTCTTCACGTTTCCTAAACTACAACACCGACAGTTCTTCACGTTTCCTACACTACAACACCGACTGTTCTTCACGTTTCCTACACCACAACACCGACTGTTCTTCACGTTTCCTACACCACAACACCGACTGTTCTTCACGTTCCCTACACCTCAACACCGACTGTTCTTCACGTTCCCTACACCACAACACCGACAGTTCTTCACGTTTCCTACACTACAACACTGACTGTTCTTCACGTTTCCTACACCACAACACCGACTGTTCTTCACGTTTCCTACACCTCAACACTGACTGTTCTTCACCTTTCCTTCACCACAACACCGACTGTTCTTCACGTTTCGTACACCTCAACACTGACTGTTCTTCACGTTTCCTACACCACAACACCGACTGTTCTTCACGTTTTGTACTCCTCAACACCGACTGTTCTTCACGTTTCGTACACCACAACACTGACTGTTCTTCACGTTTCGTACGCCTCAACACCGACTGTTCTTCACGTTTCGTACACCTCAACACTGACTGTTCTTCACGTTTCCTACACCACAACACCAACTGTTCTTCACGTTTCCTACACCACAACACTGACTGTACTTCACATTTCCTACACCACAACACCGACTGTTCTTCACGTTTCCTACACCTCAACACTGACTGTTCTTCACGTTTCCTAAACTACAACACCGACAGTTCTTCACGTTTCCTACACTACAACACCGACTGTTCTTCACGTTTCCTACACCACAACACCGACTGTTCTTCACGTTTCCTACACCACAACACCGACTGTTCTTCACGTTCCCTACACCTCAACACCGACTGTTCTTCACGTTCCCTACACCACAACACCGACAGTTCTTCACGTTTCCTACACTACAACACCAACTGTACTTCACATTTCCTACACCACAACACCGACTGTTCTTCACGTTTCGTACACCACAATACCAACTGTTCTTCACGTTTCCTACACCACAACACTGACTGTACTTCACATTTCCTACACCATAACACCGACTGTTCTTCACGTTTCCTACACCACAACACCAACTGTTCTTCACGTTTCCTACACCACAACACCGACAGTTCTTCACGTTTCCTACACCTCAACACTGACTGTTCTTCACATTTCCTACACCACAACACCGACTGTTCTTCACGTTTCCTACACCTCAACACTGACTGTTCTTCACGTTTCCTGTACCACAACACCAACTGTTCGTCACGTTTCCTACACCACAACACTGACTGTACTTCACATTTCCTACACCACAACACCGACTGTTCTTCACGTTTCCTACACCTCAACACTGACTGTTCTTCACGTTCCCTACACCTCAACACCGACAGTTCTTCACATTTCCTACACCACAACACCGACTGCTCTTCACGTTTCGTACACCTCAACACCGACTGTTCTTCACATTTCCTACACCACAACACTGACTGTACTTCACATTTCCTATACCTTAGCACCGACTGTTCTTCACGTTTCCTACACTGCAACACCGACTGTTCTTCACGTTCCCTACACCTCAACACTGACTGTTCTTCACGTTCCCTACACCACAACACCGACTGTTCTTCATGTTCCCTACACCACAACACTGACTGTACTTCATATTTCCTACATCACAACACCGACTGTTCTTCACATTTTCTACACCTCAACACTGACTGTACTTCACATTTCCTATACCTTAGCACCGACTGTTCTTCACGTTTCCTACACTACAACACCGACTGTTCTTCACGTTCCCTACACCACAACACCGACTGTTCTTCACGTTCCCTACACCACAACATTGACTGTACTTCACATTTCCTACATCAGAACACCGACTGTTCTTCACATTTTCTAAAACTCAACACCGACTGTACTTCACATTTCCTACACCTCAACACCGACTGTTCTTCACGTTCCCTACACCACACCGACTGTTCTTCACGTTTCCTACACAACACCGAATGTTCTTCACGTTTCCTACACCACACCGACTGTTCTTCACGTTTCCTACACAACACCGAATGTTCTTCACGTTCCCTACACAACACCGACTGTTCTTCACGTTTCCTACACAACACCGACTGTTCTTCACGTTCCCTACACCACAACACTGACTGTTCTTCACGTTCCCTACACCACAACACCGACTGTTCTTCACGTTCCCAACACCACAACACCGACAGTTCTTCACGTTTCCTACACTACAACACCGAATGTTCTTCACGTTTCCTACACCACAACACCGACTGTTCTTCACATTTCCTACACCACAACACCGACTGTTCTTCACGTTCCCTACACCCCAACACTGACTGTTCTTCACGTTCCCTACACCACAACACCGACTGTTCTTCACGTTCCCAACACCACAACACCGACTGTTCTTCACGTTCCCTACACCACAACACTGACTGTTCTTCACGTTCCCTACACCACAACACCGACTGTTCTTCACGTTCCGAACACCACACCGACTGTTCTTCACGTTCCCTACACCCCAACACTGACTGTTCTTCACGTTCCCTACACCACAACACCGACAGTTCTTCACGTTTCCTACACTACAACACCGACTGTTCTTCACGTTCCCTACACCACAACACCGACTGTTCTTCAGTTTCGTACACCACAACACCGACTGTTCTTCACGTTCCCTACACTACAACATCGACTGTTCTTCACGTTCCCTACACCTCAACACCGACTGTTCTTCACGTTCCCTACACCTCAACACCGACTGTTCTTCATGTTTCCTACACAACATCGACTATTCTTCACATTCCCTACAACTCAACACCGACTGTTCTTCACGTTCCCTACACCTCAACACCGACTGTTCTTCACGTTTCCTACACCACAACACTGACTGTACTTCACATTTCCTACACCACAACACCGACTGTTCTTCACGTTTCCTACACCCCAGCACTGACTGTTCTTCACGTTCCCTACACCTCAACACCGACTGTTCTTCACGTTCCCTACACTACAACACCGACTGTTCTTCACGTTCCCAACACCACAACACCGACTGTTCTTCACGTTCCCTACACCACAACACTGACTGTTCTTCACGTTCCCTACACCACAACACCGACTGTTCTTCACGTTCCCAACACGACAACACCGACTGTTCTTCACGTTCCCTACACCCCAACACTGACTGTTCTTCACGTTCCCTACACCCCAACACTGACAGTTCTTCACGTTTCCTACACTACAACACCGACTGTTCTTCACGTTCCCTACACCACAACACCGACTGTTCTTCAGTTTCGTACACCACAACACCGACTGTTCTTCACGTTCCCAACACCACAACACCGACAGTTCTTCACGTTTCCTACACTACAACATCGACTGTTCTTCACGTTCCCTACACCTCAACACCGACTGTTCTTCACGTTCCCTACACCTCAACACCGACTGTTCTTCATGTTTCCTACACAACATCGACTATTCTTCACATTCCCTACAACTCAACACCGACTGTTCTTCACGTTCCCTACACCTCAACACCGACTGTTCTTCACGTTTCCTACAGCACAACACTGACTGTACTTCACATTTCCTACACCACAACACCGACTGTTCTTCACGTTTCCTACACCCCAGCACTGACTGTTCTTCACGTTCCCTACACCTCAACACCGACAGTTCTTCACGTTTCCTACACTACAACACCGACTGTTCTTCACGTTCCCTACACCACAACACCGACTGTTCTTCACGTTCCCTACACCACAACACCGACAGTTCTTCACGTTTCCTACACTACAACACCGACTGTTCTTCACGTTCCCTACACCACAACACCGACTGTTCTTCAGTTTCGTACACCACAACACCGACTGTTCTTCACATTCCCAACACCACAACACCGACAGTTCTTCACGTTTCCTACACTACAACATCGACTGTTCTTCACGTTCCCTACACCTCAACACCGACTGTTCTTCATGTTTCCTACACAACATCGACTATTCTTCACATTCCCTACAACTCAACACCGACTGTTCTTCACGTTCCCTACATCTCAACACCGACTGTTCTTCACGTTTCCTACACCACAACACTGACTGTACTTCACATTTCCTACACCACAACACCGACTGTTCTTCACGTTTCCTACACCCCAGCACTGACTGTTCTTCACGTTCCCTACACCTCAACACCGACAGTTCTTCACGTTCCCTACACCACAACACCGACAGTTCTTCACGTTTCCTACAACTCAACACCGACCGTTCTTCACGTTCCCTACACCTCAACACCGACTGTTCTTCACGTTTCCTACACCACAACACTTACTGTACTTCACATTTCCTACACCACAACACTGACTGTTCTTCATGTTCCTTACACAACACCGACTGTTCTTCACGTTCCCTACACCACAACACCGACTGTTCTTCACGTTCCCTACACCACAACACTGACTGTTCTTCACGTTCCCTACACCACAACACCGACTGTTCTTCACGTTCCCGACACTACAACACCGACTGTTCTTCACGTTCCCTACACCTCAACACCGACTGTTCTTCACGTTCCCTACACCACAACACCGACAGTTCTTCACGTTTCCTACACTACAACACCGACTGTTCTTCACGTTCCCTACACCACAACACCGACTGTTCTTCACGTTTCATACACCACAACACCGACTGTTCTTCACGTTCCCAACACCACAACACCGACAGTTCTTCACGTTTCCTACACTACAACACCGACTGTTCTTCACGTTTCCTACACCACAACACCGACTGTTCTTCACGTTTCCTACACCACAACACCGACTGTTCTTCACGTTCCCTACACCCCAACACTGACTGTTCTTCACGTTCCCTACACCACAACACCGACAGTTCTTCACGTTTCCTACACTACAACACCGACTGTTCTTCACGTTCCCTACACCACAACACCGACTGTTCTTCACGTTTCCTACACCACAACATCGACTGTTCTTCACGTTTCCTACACCACAACACCAACTGTTCTTCACGTTCCCTACACCCCAACACTGACTGTTCTTCACGTTCCCTACACCACAACACCGAATGTTCTTCACGATTCCTACACAACACCGACTGTTCTTCACGTTCCCTACACCACAACACTGACTGTTCTTCACGTTCCCTACACCACAACACCGACTGTTCTTCACGTTTCCTACACCACAACATCGACTGTTCTTCACGTTTCCTACACCACAACACCAACTGTTCTTCACGTTCCCTACACCCCAACACTGACTGTTCTTCACGTTCCCTACACCACAACACCGAATGTTCTTCACGTTTCCTACACAACACCGACTGTTCTTCACGTTCCGAACACCACACCGACTGTTCTTCACGTTCCCTACACCCCAACACTGACTGTTCTTCACGTTCCCTACACCACAACACCGACAGTTCTTCACGTTTCCTACACTACAACACCGACTGTTCTTCACGTTTCGTACACCACAACACTGACTGTTCTTCAGTTTCGTACACCACAACACCGACTGTTCTTCACGTTCCCTACACTACAACATCGACTGTTCTTCACGTTCCCTACACCTCAACACCGACTGTTCTTCACGTTCCCTACACCTCAACACCGACTGTTCTTCACGTTCCCTACACTACAACATCGACTGTTCTTCACGTTCCCTACACTACAACATCGACTGTTCTTCACGTTCCCTACACCTCAACACCGACTGTTCTTCACGTTTCCTCCACCACAACACTTACTGTACTTCACATTTCCTACACCACAACACTGACTGTTCTTCATGTTCCTTACACAACACCGACTGTTCTTCACGTTCCCTCCACCACAACACCGACTGTTCTTCACGTTCCCTACACCACAACACTGACTGTTCTTCACGTTCCCTACACCACAACACCGACTGTTCTTCACGTTCCCGACACTACAACACCGACTGTTCTTCACGTTCCCTACACCTCAACACCGACTGTTCTTCACGTTCCCTACACCACAACACCGACAGTTCTTCACGTTTCCTACACTACAACACCGACTGTTCTTCACGTTCCCTACACCACAACACCGACTGTTCTTCACGTTTCATACACCACAACACCGACTGTTCTTCACGTTCCCAACACCACAACACCGACAGTTCTTCACGTTTCCTACACTACAACACCGACTGTTCTTCACGTTTCCTACACCACAACACCGACTGTTCTTCACGTTTCCTACACCACAACACCGACTGTTCTTCACGTTCCCTACACCCCAACACTGACTGTTCTTCACGTTCCCTACACCACAACACCGACAGTTCTTCACGTTTCCTACACTACAACACCGACTGTTCTTCACGTTCCCTACACCACAACACCGACTGTTCTTCACGTTTCCTACACCACAACATCGACTGTTCTTCACGTTTCCTACACCACAACACCAACTGTTCTTCACGTTCCCTACACCCCAACACTGACTGTTCTTCACGTTCCCTACACCACAACACCGAATGTTCTTCACGATTCCTACACAACACCGATTGTTCTTCACGTTCCCTACACCACAACACTGACTGTTCTTCACGTTCCCTACACCACAACACCGACTGTTCTTCACGTTTCCTACACCACAACATCGACTGTTCTTCACGTTTCCTACACCACAACACCAACTGTTCTTCACGTTCCCTACACCCCAACACTGACTGTTCTTCACGTTCCCTACACCACAACACCGAATGTTCTTCACGTTTCCTACACAACACCGACTGTTCTTCACGTTCCCTACACCACAACACTGACTGTTCTTCACGTTCCCTACACCACAACACCGACTGTTCTTCACGTTCCCAACACCACAACACCGACAGTTCTTCACGTTTCCTACACTACAACACCGACTGTTCTTCACGTTTCCTACACCACAACACCGACTGTTCTTCACGTTTCCTACACCACAACACCGACTGTTCTTCACGTTCCCTACACCCCAACACTGACTGTTCTTCACGTTCCCTACACCACAACACCGACTGTTCTTCACGTTCCCAACACCACAACACCGACTGTTCTTCACGTTCCCTACACCACAACACTGACTGTTCTTCACGTTCCCTACACCACAACACCGACAGTTCTTCACGTTCCGAACACCACACCGACTGTTCTTCACGTTCCCTACACCCCAACACTGACTGTTCTTCACGTTCCCTACACCACAACACCGACAGTTCTTCACGTTTCCTACACTACAACACCGACTGTTCTTCACGTTTCGTACACCACAACACTGACTGTTCTTCAGTTTCGTACACCACAACACCGACTGTTCTTCACGTTCCCTACACTACAACATCGACTGTTCTTCACGTTCCCTACACCTCAACACCGACTGTTCTTCACGTTCCCTACACCTCAACACCGACTGTTCTTCATGTTTCCTACACAACATCGACTATTCTTCACATTCCCTACAACTCAACACCGACTGTTCTTCACGTTCCCTACACCTCAACACC
Organism: Chiloscyllium plagiosum; assembly: GCF_037043375.1. NCBI lineage: Eukaryota > Metazoa > Chordata > Chondrichthyes > Orectolobiformes > Hemiscylliidae > Chiloscyllium > Chiloscyllium plagiosum. Next base: position 11,071,774 of record NW_028270162.1, on the reverse strand, counting down.
GACTGTTCTTCACGTTTCCTACACCACAACACTGACTGTACTTCACATTTCCTACACCACAAACCGACTGTTCTTCACGTTTCCTACACCCCAGCACTGACTGTTCTTCACGTTCCCTACACCACAACACCGACTGTTCTTCACGTTCCCTACACTACAACACCGACTGTTCTTCACGTTCCCAACACCACAACACCGACTGTTCTTCACGTTCCCTACACCACAACACTGACTGTTCTTCACGTTCCCTACACCACAACACCGACTGTTCTTCACGTTCCCTACACCCCAACACTGACTGTTCTTCACGTTCCCTACACCACAACACCGACAGTTCTTCACGTTTCCTACACTACAACACCGACTGTTCTTCACGTTTCGTACACCACAACACTGACTGTTCTTCAGTTTCGTACACCACAACACCGACTGTTCTTCACGTTCCCTACACTACAACATCGACTGTTCTTCACGTTCCCTACACCTCAACACCGACTGTTCTTCACGTTCCCTACACCTCAACACCGACTGTTCTTCATGTTTCCTACACAACATCGACTATTCTTCACATTCCCTACAACTCAACACCGACTGTTCTTCACGTTCCCTACACCTCAACACCGACTGTTCTTCACGTTTCCTACACCACAACACTGACTGTACTTCACATTTCCTACACCACAAACCGACTGTTCTTCACGTTTCCTACACCCCAGCACTGACTGTTCTTCACGTTCCCTACACCACAACACCGACTGTTCTTCACGTTCCCTACACTACAACACCGACTGTTCTTCACGTTCCCAACACCACAACACCGACTGTTCTTCACGTTCCCTACACCACAACACTGACTGTTCTTCACGTTCCCTACACCACAACACCGACTGTTCTTCACGTTCCCAACACCACAACACCGACTGTTCTTCACGTTCCCTACACCCCAACACTGACTGTTCTTCACGTTCCCTACACCTCAACACCGACTGTTCTTCATGTTTCCTACACAACATCGACTATTCTTCACATTCCCTACAACTCAACACCGACTGTTCTTCACGTTCCCTACACCTCAACACCGACTGTTCTTCACGTTTCCTACACCACAACACTGACTGTACTTCACATTTCCTACACCACAAACCGACTGTTCTTCACGTTTCCTACACCCCAGCACTGACTGTTCTTCACGTTCCCTACACCACAACACCGACTGTTCTTCACGTTCCCTACACTACAACACCGACTGTTCTTCACGTTCCCAACACCACAACACCGACTGTTCTTCACGTTCCCTACACCACAACACTGACTGTTCTTCACGTTCCCTACACCACAACACCGACTGTTCTTCACGTTCCCAACACCACAACACCGACTGTTCTTCACGTTCCCTACACCCCAACACTGACTGTTCTTCACGTTCCCTACACCTCAACACCGACTGTTCTTCATGTTTCCTACACAACATCGACTATTCTTCACAGTCCCTACAACTCAACACCGACTGTTCTTCACGTTCCCTACACCTCAACACCGACTGTTCTTCACGTTTCCTACACCACAACACTGACTGTACTTCACATTTCCTACACCACAACACCGACTGTTCTTCAAGTTTCCTACACCCCAGCACTGACTGTTCTTCACGTTCCCTACACCTCAACACCGACTGTTCTTCACGTTTCCTACACTACAACACCGACTGTTCTTCACGTTCCCTACACCACAACACCGACTGTTCTTCACGTTCCCTACACCACAACACCGACAGTTCTTCACGTTTCCTACACTACAACACCGACTGTTCTTCACGTTCCCTACACCACAACACCGACTGTTCTTCAGTTTCGTACACCACAACACCGACTGTTCTTCACGTTCCCAACACCACAACACCGACAGTTCTTCACGTTTCCTACACTACAACATCGACTGTTCTTCACGTTCCCTACACCTCAACACCGACTGTTCTTCACATTCCCTACACCTCAACACCGACTGTTCTTCATGTTTCCTACACAACATCGACTATTCTTCACATTCCCTACAACTCAACACCGACTGTTCTTCACGTTTCCTACACCCCAGCACTGACTGTTCTTCACGTTCCCTACACCTCAACACCGACTGTTCTTCACGTTCCCTACACCACAACACCGACAGTTCTTCACGTTTCCTACACCTCAACACCGACCGTTCTTCACGTTCCCTACACCTCAACACCGACTGTTCTTCACGTTTCCTACACCACAACACTTACTGTACTTCACATTTCCTACACCACAACACTGACTGTTCTTCATGTTCCTTACATAACACCGACTGTTCTTCACGTTCCCTACACCACAACACCGACTGTTCTTCACGTTCCCTACACCACAACACTGACTGTTCTTCACGTTCCCTACACCACAACACCGACTGTTCTTCACGTTCCCGACACTACAACACCGACTGTTCTTCACGTTCCCTACACCTCAACACCGACTGTTCTTCACGTTCCCTACACCACAACACCGACAGTTCTTCACGTTTCCTACACTACAACACCGACTGTTCTTCACGTTCCCTACACCACAACACCGACTGTTCTTCACGTTTCATACACCACAACACCGACTGTTCTTCACGTTCCCAACACCACAACACCGACAGTTCTTCACGTTTCCTACACTACAACACCGACTGTTCTTCACGTTTCCTACACCACAACACCGACTGTTCTTCACGTTTCCTACACCACAACACCGACTGTTCTTCACGTTCCCTACACCCCAACACTGACTGTTCTTCACGTTCCCTACACCACAACACCGACAGTTCTTCACGTTTCCTACACTACAACACCGACTGTTCTTCACGTTCCCTACACCACAACACCGACTGTTCTTCACGTTTCCTACACCACAACATCGACTGTTCTTCACGTTTCCTACACCACAACACCAACTGTTCTTCACGTTCCCTACACCCCAACACTGACTGTTCTTCACGTTCCCTACACCACAACACCGACTGTTCTTCACGTTGCCTACACCACAACATCGACTGTTCTTCACGTTTCCTACACCACAACACCAACTGTTCTTCACGTTCCCTACACCCCAACACTGACTGTTCTTCACGTTCCCTACACCACAACACCGACAGTTCTTCACGTTTCCTACACTACAACCACCGACTGTTCTTCACGTTCCCTACACGACAACACCGACTGTTCTTCAGGTTTCGTACACCACAACACCGACTGTTCTTCACGTTCCCTACACCACAACACCGACTGTTCTTCATGTTCCCTACACCACAACACTGACTGTACTTCATATTTCCTACATCACAACACCGACTGTTCTTCACATTTTCTACACCTCAACACTGACTGTACTTCATATTTCCTATACCTTAGCACCGACTGTTCTTCACGTTCCCTACACCACAACACCGACTGTTCTTCACGTTCCCTACACCACAACATTGACTGTACTTTACATTTCCTACATCAGAACACCGACTGTTCTTCACATTTTCTAAAACTCAACACTCACTGTACTTCACATTTCCTACACCTTAGCTCCGACTGTTCTTCACGTTTCCTACACCTCAACACCGACTGTACTTCACATTTCCTACACCACAACACCGACTGTTCTTCACGTTTTGTACACCTCAACACCGACTGTTCTTCACGTTTCATATACCTTAACACCGACTGTTCTTCACGTTCCTACACAACACAGACTGTTCTTCACGTTTCCTACACCACAACACCGACTGTTCTTCACGTTTCGTACACCTCAACACCGACTGTTCTTCACGTTCCCTACACCACAACACCGACTGTTCTTCATGTTTCCTACACCTCAACACCGACTGTTCTTCACGTTTCGTACACCTCAACACCGACTGTTCTTCACGTTTCGTACACCTCAACACCGACTGTTCTTCACGTTCCCTACACCACAACACCGACTGTTCTTCATGTTTCCTACACCTCAACACCGACTGTTCTTCACGTTTCGTACACCTCAACACCGACTGTTCTTCACGTTTCGTACACCTCAACACTGACTCTTCTTCACGTTTCCTACACCACAACACCGACTGTTCTTCATGTTTCGTACACCTCAACACCGACTGTTCTTCGCGTTTCGTACACCACAACACTGACTGTTCTTCACGTTTCGTACGCCTCAACACAGACTGTTCTTCATGTTTCGTACACCTCAACACTGACTGTACTTCACATTTCCTACACCACAACATCAACTGTTCTTCACGTTTCGTACACCCCAACACTGACTGTTCTTCACGTTCCCTACACCTCAACACCGACAGTTCTTCACGTTTCCTACACTACAACACTGACTGTTCTTCACGTTTCCTACACCACAACACCGACAGTTCTTCACGTTTCCTACACTACAACACTGACTGTTCTTCACGTTTCCTACACCACAACACCGACTGTTCTTCACGTTTCCTACACCTCAACACTGACTGTTCTTCACCTTTCCTACACCACAACACCGACTGTTCTTCACGTTTCGTACACCTCAACACTGACTGTTCTTCACGTTTCCTACACCACAACACCGACTGTTCTTCACGTTTTGTACACCTCAACACCGACTGTTCTTCACGTTTCGTACACCACAACACTGACTGTTCTTCACGTTTCGTACGCCTCAACACCGACTGTTCTTCACGTTTCGTACACCTCAACACTGACTGTTCTTCACGTTTCCTACACCACAACACCAACTGTTCTTCACGTTTCCTACACCACAACACTGACTGTATTTCACATTTCCTACACCACAACACCGACTGTTCTTCACGTTTCCTACACCTCAACACTGACTGTTCTTCACGTTTCCTACACCACAACACCAACTGTTCTTCACGTTTCCTACACCACAACACTGACTGTACTTCACATTTCCGACACCACAACACCGACTGTTCTTCACGTTTCCTAAGTCTCAACACCGACAGTTCTTCACATTTCCTACACCACAACACCGACTGCTCTTCACGTTTCGTACACCTCAACACCGACTGTTCTTCACGTTTCCTACACCACAACACCGACTGTACTTCACATTTCCTGTACCTTAGCACCGACTGTTCTTCACGTTTCCTACACTACAACACCGACTGTTCTTCACGTTCCCTACACCTCAACACTGACTGTTCTTCACCTTCCCTACACCTCAACACTGACTGTTCTTCACGTTCCCTACACCACAACACTGACTGTACTTCACATTTCCTACATCACAACACCGACTGTACTTCACATTTCCTATACCTTAGCACCGACTGTTCTTCACGTTTCCTAAACTACAACACCGACAGTTCTTCACGTTTCCTACACTACAACACCGACTGTTCTTCACGTTTCCTACACCACAACACCGACTGTTCTTCACGTTTCCTACACCACAACACCGACTGTTCTTCACGTTCCCTACACCTCAACACCGACTGTTCTTCACGTTCCCTACACCACAACACCGACAGTTCTTCACGTTTCCTACACTACAACACCAACTGGACTTCACATTTCCTACACCACAACACCGACTGTTCTTCACGTTTCGTACACCACAACACCAACTGTTCTTCACGTTTACTACACCACAACACTGACTGTACTTCACATTTCCTACACCACAACACCGACTGTTCTTCACGTTTCCTACACCACAACACCAACTGTTCTTCACGTTTCCTACACCACAACACCGACAGTTCTTCACGTTTCCTACACCTCAACACTGACTGTTCTTCACATTTCCTACACCACAACACCGACTGTTCTTCACGTTTCCTACACCTCAACACTGACTGTTCTTCACGTTTCCTGTACCACAACACCAACTGTTCGTCACGTTTCCGACACCACAACACTGACTGTACTTCACATTTCCTACACCACAACACCGACTGTTCTTCACGTTTCCTACACCTCAACACTGACTGTTCTTCACGTTTCCTACACCTCAACACCGACAGTTCTTCACATTTCCTACACCACAACACCGACTGCTCTTCACGTTTCGTACACCTCAACACCGACTGTTCTTCACATTTCCTACACCACAACACCGACTGTACTTCACATTTCCTATACCTTAGCACCGACTGTTCTTCACGTTTCCTACACTGCAACACCGACTGTTCTTCACGTTCCCTACACCTCAACACTGACTGTTCTTCACGTTCCCTACACCACAACACCGACTGTTCTTCATGTTCCCTACACCACAACACTGACTGTACTTCATATTTCCTACATCACAACACCGACTGTTCTTCACATTTTCTACACCTCAACACTGACTGTACTTCACATTTCCTATACCTTAGCACCGACTGTTCTTCACGTTTCCTACACTACAACACCGACTGTTCTTCACGTTCCCTACACCACAACACCGACTGTTCTTCACGTTCCCAACACCACAACACCGACTGTTCTTCACGTTCCCTACACCACAACACTGACTGTTCTTCACGTTCCCTACACCACAACACCGACTGTTCTTCACGTTCCCAACACCACAACACCGACAGTTCTTCACGTTTCCTGCACTACAACACCGACTGTTCTTCACGTTCCCTACACCACAACACCGACTGTTCTTCACGTTTCCTACACCACAACATCGACTGTTCTTCACGTTTCCTACACCACAACACCGACTGTTCTTCACGTACCCTACACCCCAAAACTGACTGTTCTTCACGTTCCCTACACCACAACACCGACAGTTCTTCACGTTTCCTACACTACAACACCGACTGTTCTTCACGTTCCCTACACCACAACACCGACTGTTCTTCAGTTTCGTACACCACAACACCGACTGTTCTTCACGTTCCCAACACCACAACACCGACAGTTCTTCACGTTTCCTACACTACAACACCGACTGTTCTTCACGTTTCCTACACCACAACACCGACTGTTCTTCACGTTTCCTACACCACAACACCGACTGTTCTTCACGTTCCCTACACCTCAACACCGACTGTTCTTCACGTTCCCTACACCACAACACCGACAGTTCTTCACATTTCCTACACTACAACACCGACTGTACTTCACATTTTCTACACCACAACACCGACTGTTCTTCACGTTTCGTACACCACAACACCAACTGTTCTTCACGTTTCCTACACCACAACACTGACTGTACTTCACATTTCCTACACCACAACACCGACTGTTCTTCACGTTTCCTACACCTCAACACTGACTGTTCTTCACGTTCCCTACACGACAACACCGACAGTTCTTCACATTCCCTACACCACAACACCGACTGCTCTTCACGTTTCCTACACCTCAACACTGACTGTTCTTCACGTTTCCTACACCACAACACCAACTGTTCTTCACGTTTCCTACACCACAACACTGACTGTACTTCACATTTCCTACACCACAACACCGACTGTTCTTCACGTTTCCTACGTCTCAACACCGACAGTTCTTCACATTTCCTACACCACAACACCGACTGCTCTTCACGTTTCGTACACCTCAACACCGACTGTTCTTCACGTTTCCTACACCACAACACCGACTGTACTTCACATTTCCTGTACCTTAGCACCGACTGTTCTTCACGTTTCCTACACTACAACACCGACTGTTCTTCACGTTCCCTACACCTCAACACTGACTGTTCTTCACCTTCCCTACACCTCAACACTGACTGTTCTTCACGTTCCCTACACCACAACACTGACTGTACTTCACATTTCCTACATCACAACACCGACTGTACTTCACATTTCCTATACCTTAGCACCGACTGTTCTTCACGTTTCCTAAACTACAACACCGACAGTTCTTCACGTTTCCTACACTACAACACCGACTGTTCTTCACGTTTCCTACACCACAACACCGACTGTTCTTCACGTTTCCTACACCACAACACCGACTGTTCTTCACGTTCCCTACACCTCAACACCGACTGTTCTTCACGTTCCCTACACCACAACACCGACAGTTCTTCACGTTTCCTACACTACAACACCAACTGGACTTCACATTTCCTACACCACAACACCGACTGTTCTTCACGTTTCGTACACCACAACACCAACTGTTCTTCACGTTTACTACACCACAACACTGACTGTACTTCACATTTCCTACACCACAACACCGACTGTTCTTCACGTTTCCTACACCACAACACCAACTGTTCTTCACGTTTCCTACACCACAACACCGACAGTTCTTCACGTTTCCTACACCTCAACACTGACTGTTCTTCACATTTCCTACACCACAACACCGACTGTTCTTCACGTTTCCTACACCTCAACACTGACTGTTCTTCACGTTTCCTGTACCACAACACCAACTGTTCGTCACGTTTCCGACACCACAACACTGACTGTACTTCACATTTCCTACACCACAACACCGACTGTTCTTCACGTTTCCTACACCTCAACACTGACTGTTCTTCACGTTTCCTACACCTCAACACCGACAGTTCTTCACATTTCCTACACCACAACACCGACTGCTCTTCACGTTTCGTACACCTCAACACCGACTGTTCTTCACATTTCCTACACCACAACACCGACTGTACTTCACATTTCCTATACCTTAGCACCGACTGTTCTTCACGTTTCCTACACTGCAACACCGACTGTTCTTCACGTTCCCTACACCTCAACACTGACTGTTCTTCACGTTCCCTACACCACAACACCGACTGTTCTTCATGTTCCCTACACCACAACACTGACTGTACTTCATATTTCCTACATCACAACACCGACTGTTCTTCACATTTTCTACACCTCAACACTGACTGTACTTCACATTTCCTATACCTTAGCACCGACTGTTCTTCACGTTTCCTACACTACAACACCGACTGTTCTTCACGTTCCCTACACCACAACACCGACTGTTCTTCACGTTCCCAACACCACAACACCGACTGTTCTTCACGTTCCCTACACCACAACACTGACTGTTCTTCACGTTCCCTACACCACAACACCGACTGTTCTTCACGTTCCCAACACCACAACACCGACAGTTCTTCACGTTTCCTGCACTACAACACCGACTGTTCTTCACGTTCCCTACACCACAACACCGACTGTTCTTCACGTTTCCTACACCACAACATCGACTGTTCTTCACGTTTCCTACACCACAACACCGACTGTTCTTCAGTTTCGTACACCACAACACCGACTGTTCTTCACGTTCCCAACACCACAACATCGACAGTTCTTCACGTTTCCTACACTACAACACCGACTGTTCTTCACGTTTCCTACACCACAACACCGACTGTTCTTCACGTTTCCTACACCACAACACCGACTGTTCTTCACGTTCCCTACACCTCAACACCGACTGTTCTTCACGTTCCCTACACCACAACACCGACAGTTCTTCACGTTTCCTACACTACAACACCGACTGTACTTCACATTTTCTACACCACAACACCGACTGTTCTTCACGTTTCGTACACCACAACACCAACTGTTCTTCACGTTTCCTACACCACAACACTGACTGTACTTCACATTTCCTACACCACAACACCGACTGTTCTTCACGTTTCCTACACCTCAACACTGACTGTTCTTCACGTTCCCTACACGACAACACCGACAGTTCTTCACATTCCCTACACCACAACACCGACTGCTCTTCACGTTTCGTACACCTCAACACCGACTGTTCTTCACGTTTCCTACACCACAACACCAACTGTTCTTCACGTTCCCTACACCACAACACTGACTGTACTTCATATTTCCTACATCACAACACCGACTGTTCTTCACATTTTCTACACCTCAACACTGACTGTACTTCACATTTCCTATACCTTAGCACCGACTGTTCTTCACGTTCCCTACACCACAACACCGACTGTTCTTCACGTTCCCTACACCACAACACCGACTGTTCTTCACGTTACCTACACCTTAACACCGACTGTTCTTCACGTTCCCTACACCTCAACACTGACTGTTCTTCACGTTCCCTACACCACAACACCGACGGTTCTTCACGTTTCCTACACCACAACATTGACTGTACTTTACATTTCCTACATCAGAACACCGACTGTTCTTCACATTTTCTAAAACTCAACACTCACTGTACTTCACATTTCCTACACCTTAGCTCCGACTGTTCTTCACGTTTCCTACACCTCAACACCGACTGTACTTCACATTTCCTACACCACAACACCGACTGTTCTTCACGTTTCGTACACCTCAACACCGACTGTTCTTCACGTTTCATATACCTTAACACCGACTGTTCTTCACGTTCCTACACAACACAGACTGTTCTTCACGTTTCCTACACCACAACACCGACTGTTCTTCACGTTTCCTACACCTCAACACCGACTGTTCTTCACGTTCCCTACACCTCAACACCGACTGTTCTTCACGTTTCGTACACCTCAACACTGACTGTTCTTCACGTTTCCTACACCACAACACCGACTGTTCTTCACGTTTCGTACACCACAACACTGACTGTTCTTCACGTTTCGTACGCCTGAACACCGACTGTTCTTCACGTTTCGTACACCTCAACACTGACTGTACTTCACATTTCCTACACCACAACATCAACTGTTCTTCACGTTTCGGACACCTCAACACCGACTGTTCTTCACGTTCCCTACACCACAACACCGACTGTTCTTCATGTTTCCTACACCTCAACACCGACTGTTCTTCACGTTTCGTACACCTCAACACCGAATGTTCTTCACGTTTCGTACACCTCAACACTGACTCTTCTTCACGTTTCCTACACCACAACACCGACTGTTCTTCATGTTTCCTACACTACAACACCAACTGTACTTCACATTTCCTACACCACAACACCGACTGTTCTTCACGTTTCCTACACCACAACACCGACTGTTCTTCACGTTTCCTACACCACAACATCGACTGTTCTTCACGTTTCCTACACCACAACACCAACTGTTCTTCACGTTCCCTACACCCCAACACTGACTGTTCTTCACGTTCCCTACACCACAACACCGACAGTTCTTCACGTTTCCTACACTACAACCACCGACTGTTCTTCACGTTCCCTACACGACAACACCGACTGTTCTTCATGTTTCGTACACCACAACACCGACTGTTCTTCACGTTCCCTACACCTCAACACTGACTGTTCTTCACGTTCCCTACACCACAACACCGACTGTTCTTCATGTTCCCTACACCACAACACTGACTGTACTTCATATTTCCTACATCACAACACCGACTGTTCTTCACATTTTCTACACCTCAACACTGACTGTACTTCACATTTCCTATACCTTAGCACCGACTGTTCTTCACGTTCCCTACACCACAACACCGACTGTTCTTCACGTTCCCTACACCACAACATTGACTGTACTTTACATTTCCTACATCAGAACACCGACTGTTCTTCACATTTTCTAAAACTCAACACTCACTGTACTTCACATTTCCTACACCTTAGCTCCGACTGTTCTTCACGTTTCCTACACCTCAACACCGACTGTACTTCACATTTCCTACACCACAACACCGACTGTTCTTCACGTTTTGTACACCTCAACACCGACTGTTCTTCACGTTTCATATACCTTAACACCGACTGTTCTTCACGTTCCTACACAACACAGACTGTTCTTCACGTTTCCTACACCACAACACCGACTGTTCTTCACGTTTCCTACACCTCAACACCGACTGTTCTTCACGTTCCCTACACCTCAACACCGACTGTTCTTCACGTTTCGTACACCTCAACACTGACTGTTCTTCACGTTTCCTACACCACAACACCGACTGTTCTTCACGTTTCGTACACCACAACACTGACTGTTCTTCACGTTTCGTACGCCTGAACACCGACTGTTCTTCACGTTTCGTACACCTCAACACTGACTGTACTTCACATTTCCTACACCACAACATCAACTGTTCTTCACGTTTCGTACACCTCAACACCGACTGTTCTTCACGTTCCCTACACCACAACACCGACTGTTCTTCATGTTTCCTACACCTCAACACCGACTGTTCTTCACGTTTCGTACACCTCAACACCGACTGTTCTTCACGTTTCGTACACCTCAACACTGACTCTTCTTCACGTTTCCTACACCACAACACCGACTGTTCTTCATGTTTCGTACACCTCAACACCGACTGTTCTTCGCGTTTCGTACACCACAACACTGACTGTTCTTCACGTTTCGTACGCCTCAACACAGACTGTTCTTCATGTTTCGTACACCTCAACACTGACTGTACTTCACATTTCCTACACCACAACATCAACTGTTCTTCACGTTTCGTACACCCCAACACTGACTGTTCTTCACGTTCCCTACACCTCAACACCGACAGTTCTTCACGTTTCCTACACTACAACACTGACTGTTCTTCACGTTTCCTACACCACAACACCGACAGTTCTTCACGTTTCCTACACTACAACACTGACTGTTCTTCACGTTTCCTGCACCACAACACCGACTGTTCTTCACGTTTCCTACACCTCAACACTGACTGTTCTTCACCTTTCCTACACCACAACACCGACTGTTCTTCACGTTTCGTACACCTCAACACTGACTGTTCTTCACGTTTCCTACACCACAACACCGACTGTTCTTCACGTTTTGTACACCTCAACACCGACTGTTCTTCACGTTTCGTACACCACAACACTGACTGTTCTTCACGTTTCGTACGCCTCAACACCGACTGTTCTTCACGTTTCGTACACCTCAACACTGACTGTTCTTCACGTTTCCTACACCACAACACCAACTGTTCTTCACGTTTCCTACACCACAACACTGACTGTACTTCACATTTCCTACACCACAACACCGACTGTTCTTCACGTTTCCTACACCTCAACACTGACTGTTCTTCACGTTTCCTACACCACAACACCAACTGTTCTTCACGTTTCCTACACCACAACACTGACTGTACTTCACATTTCCTACACCACAACACCGACTGTTCTTCACGTTTCCTACGTCTCAACACCGACAGTTCTTCACATTTCCTACACCACAACACCGACTGCTCTTCACGTTTCGTACACCTCAACACCGACTGTTCTTCACGTTTCCTACACCACAACACCGACTGTACTTCACATTTCCTGTACCTTAGCACCGACTGTTCTTCACGTTTCCTACACCACAACACCGACAGTTCTTCACGTTTCCTACACTACAACACCAACTGGACTTCACATTTCCTACACCACAACACCGACTGTTCTTCACGTTTCGTACACCACAACACCAACTGTTCTTCACGTTTCCTACACCACAACACTGACTGTACTTCACATTTCCTACACCACAACACCGACTGTTCTTCACGTTTCCTACACCACAACACCAACTGTTCTTCACGTTTCCTACACCACAACACCGACAGTTCTTCACGTTTCCTACACCTCAACACTGACTGTTCTTCACATTTCCTACACCACAACACCGACTGTTCTTCGCGTTTCCTACACCTCAACACCGACTGTTCTTCACGTTCCCTACACCACAACACCGACAGTTCTTCACGTTTCCTACACTACAACACTGACTGTTCTTCACGTTCCCTACACCACAACACTGACTGTACTTCATATTTCCTACATCACAACACCGACTGTTCTTCACATTTTCTACACCTCAACACTGACTGTACTTCACATTTCCTATACCTTAGCACCGACTGTTCTTCACGTTCCCTACACCACAACACCGACTGTTCTTCACGTTCCCTACACCACAACACCGACTGTTCCTCACGTTACCTACACCTTAACACCGACTGTTCTTCACGTTCCCTACACCTCAACACTGACTGTTCTTCACGTTCCCTACACCACAACACCGACTGTTCTTCACGTTTCCTACACCACAACATTGACTGTACTTTACATTTCCTACATCAGAACAACGACTGTTCTTCACATTTTCTAAAACTCAACACTCACTGTACTTCACATTTCCTACACCTTAGCTCCGACTGTTCTTCACGTTTCCTACACCTCAACACCGACTGTACTTCACATTTCCTACACCACAACACCGACTGTTCTTCACGTTTCGTACACCTCAACACCGACTGTTCTTCACGTTTCATATACCTTAACACCGACTGTTCTTCACGTTCCTACACAACACAGACTGTTCTTCACGTTTCCTACACCACAACACCGACTGTTCTTCACGTTTCCTACACCTCAACACCGACTGTTCTTCACGTTCCCTACACCTCAACACCGACTGTTCTTCACGTTTCGTACACCTCAACACTGACTGTTCTTCACGTTTCCTACACCACAACACCGACTGTTCTTCACGTTTCGTACACCACAACACTGACTGTTCTTCACGTTTCGTACGCCTGAACACCGACTGTTCTTCACGTTTCGTACACCTCAACACTGACTGTACTTCACATTTCCTACACCACAACATCAACTGTTCTTCACGTTTCGTACACCTCAACACCGACTGTTCTTCACGTTCCCTACACCACAACACCGACTGTTCTTCATGTTTCCTACACCTCAACACCGACTGTTCTTCACGTTTCGTACACCTCAACACCGAATGTTCTTCACGTTTCGTACACCTCAACACTGACTCTTCTTCACGTTTCCTACACCACAACACCGACTGTTCTTCATGTTTCGTACACCTCAACACCGACAGTTCTTCACGTTTCCTACACTACAACACCGACTGTTCTTCACGTTTCCTACACCACAACACCGACTGTTCTTCACGTTTCCTACACCACAACACCGACTGTTCTTCACGTTCCCTACACCCCAACACTGACTGTTCTTCACGTTCCCTACACCTCAACACCGACTGTTCTTCACGTTCCCTACACCACAACACCGACAGTTCTTCACGTTTCCTACACTACAACACCAACTGTACTTCACATTTCCTACACCACAACACCAACTGTTCTTCACGTTTCCTACACCACAACACCGACTGTTCTTCACGTTTCCTACACCACAACATCGACTGTTCTTCACGTTTCCTACACCACAACACCAACTGTTCTTCACGTTCCCTACACCCCAACACTGACTGTTCTTCACGTTCCCTACACCACAACACCGACAGTTCTTCACGTTTCCTACACTACAACCACCGACTGTTCTTCACGTTCCCTACACGACAACACCGACTGTTCTTCATGTTTCGTACACCACAACACCGACTGTTCTTCACGTTCCCTACACCTCAACACTGACTGTTCTTCACGTTCCCTACACCACAACACCGACTGTTCTTCATGTTCCCTACACCACAACACTGACTGTACTTCATATTTCCTACATCACAACACCGACTGTTCTTCACATTTTCTACACCTCAACACTGACTGTACTTCACATTTCCTATACCTTAGCACCGACTGTTCTTCACGTTCCCTACACCACAACACCGACTGTTCTTCACGTTCCCTACACCACAACATTGACTGTACTTTACATTTCCTACATCAGAACACCGACTGTTCTTCACATTTTCTAAAACTCAACACTCACTGTACTTCACATTTCCTACACCTTAGCTCCGACTGTTCTTCACGTTTCCTACACCTCAACACCGACTGTACTTCACATTTCCTACACCACAACACCGACTGTTCTTCACGTTTTGTACACCTCAACACCAACTGTTCTTCACGTTTCATATACCTTAACACCGACTGTTCTTCACGTTCCTACACAACACAGACTGTTCTTCACGTTTCCTACACCACAACACCGACTGTTCTTCACGTTTCCTACACCTCAACACCGACTGTTCTTCACGTTCCCTACACCTCAACACCGACTGTTCTTCACGTTTCGTACACCTCAACACTGACTGTTCTTCACGTTTCCTACACCACAACACCGACTGTTCTTCACGTTTCGTACACCACAACACTGACTGTTCTTCACGTTTCGTACGCCTGAACACCGACTGTTCTTCACGTTTCGTACACCTCAACACTGACTGTACTTCACATTTCCTACACCACAACATCAACTGTTCTTCACGTTTCGTACACCTCAACACCGACTGTTCTTCACGTTCCCTACACCACAACACCGACTGTTCTTCATGTTTCCTACACCTCAACACCGACTGTTCTTCACGTTTCGTACACCTCAACACCGACTGTTCTTCACGTTTCGTACACCTCAACACTGACTCTTCTTCACGTTTCCTACACCACAACACCGACTGTTCTTCATGTTTCGTACACCTCAACACCGACTGTTCTTCGCGTTTCGTACACCACAACACTGACTGTTCTTCACGTTTCGTACGCCTCAACACAGACTGTTCTTCATGTTTCGTACACCTCAACACTGACTGTACTTCACATTTCCTACACCACAACATCAACTGTTCTTCACGTTTCGTACACCCCAACACTGACTGTTCTTCACGTTCCCTACACCTCAACACCGACAGTTCTTCACGTTTCCTACACTACAACACTGACTGTTCTTCACGTTTCCTACACCACAACACCGACAGTTCTTCACGTTTCCTACACTACAACACTGACTGTTCTTCACGTTTCCTACACCACAACACCGACTGTTCTTCACGTTTCCTACACCTCAACACTGACTGTTCTTCACCTTTCCTACACCACAACACCGACTGTTCTTCACGTTTCGTACACCTCAACACTGACTGTTCTTCACGTTTCCTACACCACAACACCGACTGTTCTTCACGTTTTGTACACCTCAACACCGACTGTTCTTCACGTTTCGTACACCACAACACTGACTGTTCTTCACGTTTCGTACGCCTCAACACCGACTGTTCTTCACGTTTCGTACACCTCAACACTGACTGTTCTTCACGTTTCCTACACCACAACACCAACTGTTCTTCACGTTTCCTACACCACAACACTGACTGTACTTCACATTTCCTACACCACAACACCGACTGTTCTTCACGTTTCCTACACCTCAACACTGACTGTTCTTCACGTTTCCTACACCACAACACCAACTGTTCTTCACGTTTCCTACACCACAACACTGACTGTACTTCACATTTCCTACACCACAACACCGACTGTTCTTCACGTTTCCTACGTCTCAACACCGACAGTTCTTCACATTTCCTACACCACAACACCGACTGCTCTTCACGTTTCGTACACCTCAACACCGACTGTTCTTCACGTTTCCTACACCACAACACCGACTGTACTTCACATTTCCTGTACCTTAGCACCGACTGTTCTTCACGTTTCCTACACTACAACACCGACTGTTCTTCACGTTCCCTACACCTCAACACTGACTGTTCTTCACCTTCCCTACACCTCAACACTGACTGTTCTTCATGTTCCCTACACCACAACACTGACTGTACTTCACATTTCCTACATCACAACACCGACTGTACTTCACATTTCCTATACCTTAGCACCGACTGTTCTTCACGTTTCCTAAACTACAACACCGACAGTTCTTCACGTTTCCTACACTACAACACCGACTGTTCTTCACGTTTCCTACACCACAACACCGACTGTTCTTCACGTTTCCTACACCACAACACCGACTGTTCTTCACGTTCCCTACACCTCAACACCGACTGTTCTTCACGTTCCCTACACCACAACACCGACAGTTCTTCACGTTTCCTACACTACAACACCAACTGGACTTCACATTTCCTACACCACAACACCGACTGTTCTTCACGTTTCGTACACCACAACACCAACTGTTCTTCACGTTTCCTACACCACAACACTGACTGTACTTCACATTTCCTACACCACAACACCGACTGTTCTTCACGTTTCCTACACCACACCAACTGTTCTTCACGTTTCCTACACCACAACACCGACAGTTCTTCACGTTTCCTACACCTCAACACTGACTGTTCTTCACATTTCCTACACCACAACACCGACTGTTCTTCGCGTTTCCTACACCTCAACACTGACTGTTCTTCACGTTTCCTGTACCACAACACCAACTGTTCGTCACGTTTCCGACACCACAACACTGACTGTACTTCACATTTCCTACACCACAACACCGACTGTTCTTCATGTTTCCTACACCTCAACACTGACTGTTCTTCACGTTCCCTACACCTCAACACCGACAGTTCTTCACATTTCCTACACCACAACACCGACTGCTCTTCACGTTTCGTACACCTCAACACCGACTGTTCTTCACATTTCCTACACCACAACACCGACTGTACTTCACATTTCCTCTACCTTAGCACTGACTGTTCTTCACGTTTCCTACACTGCAACACCGACTGTTCTTCACGTTCCCTACACCTCAACACTGACTGTTCTTCACGTTCCCTACACCACAACACCGACTGTTCTTCATGTTCCCTACACCACAACACTGACTGTACTTCATATTTCCTACATCACAACACCGACTGTTCTTCACATTTTCTACACCTCAACACTGACTGTACTTCACATTTCCTAGACCTTAGCACCGACTGTTCTTCACGTTTCCTACACTACAACACCGACTGTTCTTCACGTTCCCTACACCACAACACCGACTGTTCTTCACGTTCCCAACACCACAACACCGACTGTTCTTCACGTTCCCTACACCACAACACTGACTGTTCTTCACGTTCCCTACACCACAACACCGACTGTTCTTCACGTTCCCAACACCACAACACCGACTGTTCTTCACGTTTCCTGCACTACAACACCGACTGTTCTTCACGTTCCCTACACCACAACACCGACTGTTCTTCACGTTTCCTACACCACAACATCGACTGTTCTTCACGTTTCCTACACCACAACACCGACTGTTCTTCACGTTCCCTACACCCCAAAACTGACTGTTCTTCACGTTCCCTACACCACAACACCGACAGTTCTTCACGTTTCCTACACTACAACACCGACTGTTCTTCACGTTCCCTACACCACAACACCGACTGTTCTTCAGTTTCGTACACCACAACACCGACTGTTCTTCACGTTCCCAACACCACAACACCGACAGTTCTTCACGTTTCCTACACTACAACACCGACTGTTCTTCACGTTTCCTACACCACAACACCGACTGTTCTTCACGTTTCCTACACCACAACACCGACTGTTCTTCACGTTCCCTACACCTCAACACCGACTGTTCTTCACGTTCCCTACACCACAACACCGACAGTTCTTCATGTTTCCTACACTACAACACCGACTGTACTTCACATTTCCTACACCACAACACCGACTGTTCTTCACGTTTCGTACACCACAACACCAACTGTTCTTCACGTTTCCTACACCACAACACTGACTGTACTTCACATTTCCTACACCACAACACCGACTGTTCTTCACGTTTCCTACACCTCAACACTGACTGTTCTTCACGTTCCCTACACCACAACACCGACAGTTCTTCACATTTCCTACACCACAACACCGACTGCTCTTCACGTTTCGTACACCTCAACACCGACTGTTCTTCACGTTTCCTACACCACAACACCAACTATTCTTCACGTTCCCTACACCACAACACTGACTGTACTTCATATTTCCTACATCACAACACCGACTGTTCTTCACATTTTCTACACCTCAACACTGACTGTACTTCACATTTCCTATACCTTAGCACCGACTGTTCTTCACGTTCCCTACACCACAACACCGACTGTTCTTCACGTTCCCTACACCACAACACCGACTGTTCTTCACGTTACCTACACCTTAACACCGACTGTTCTTCACGTTCCCTACACCTCAACACTGACTGTTCTTCACGTTCCCTACACCACAACACCGACTGTTTTCACGTTTCCTACACCACAACACTGACTGTACTTCATATTTCCTACATCACAACACCGACTGTTCTTCACATTTTCTACACCTCAACACTGACTGTACTTCACATTTCCTATACCTTAGCACCGACTGTTCTTCACGTTCCCTACACCACAACACCGACTGTTCTTCACGTTCCCTACACCACAACATTGACTGTACTTTACATTTCCTACATCAGAACACCGACTGTTCTTCACATTTTCTAAAACTCAACACTCACTGTACTTCACATTTCCTCCACCTTAGCTCCGACTGTTCTTCACGTTTCCTACACCTCAACACCGACTGTACTTCACATTTCCTACACCACAACACCGACTGTTCTTCACGTTTCGTACACCTCAACACCGACTGTTCTTCACGTTTCATATACCTTAACACCGACTGTTCTTCACGTTCCTACACAACACAGACTGTTCTTCACGTTTCCTACACCACAACACCGACTGTTCTTCACGTTTCCTACACCTCAACACCGACTGTTCTTCACGTTCCCTACACCTCAACACCGACTGTTCTTCACGTTTCGTACACCTCAACACTGACTGTTCTTCACGTTTCCTACACCACAACACTGACTGTTCTTCACGTTTCGTACACCACAACACTGACTGTTCTTCACGTTTCGTACGCCTGAACACCGACTGTTCTTCACGTTCCCTTCACCTCAACACCGACAGTTCTTCACGTTTCCTACACTACAACACTGACTGTTCTTCACGTTCCCTACACCACAACACCGACTGTTCTTCACGTTCCCAACACCACAACACCGACAGTTCTTCACGTTTCCTGCACTACAACACCGACTGTTCTTCACGTTCCCTACACCACAACACCGACTGTTCTTCACGTTTCCTACACCTCAACACTGACTGTTCTTCATGTTTCCTACACCACAACACCAACTGTTCTTCACGTTTCCTACACCACAACACTGACTGTACTTCACATTTCCTACACCACAACACCGACTGTTCTTCACGTTTCCTACACCTCAACACTGACTGTTCTTCACGTTTCCTACACTACAACACCAACTGTTCTTCACGTTTCCTACACCACAACACTGACTGTACTTCACATTTCCTACACCACAACACCGACTGTTCTTCACGTTTCCTACGTCTCAACACCGACAGTTCTTCACATTTCCTACACCACAACACCGACTGCTCTTCACGTTTCGTACACCTCAACACCGACTGTTCTTCACGTTTCCTACACCACAACACCGACTGTACTTCACATTTCCTGTACCTTAGCACCGACTGTTCTTCACGTTTCCTACACTACAACACCGACTGTTCTTCACGTTCCCTACACCTCAACACTGACTGTTCTTCACCTTCCCTACACCTCAACACTGACTGTTCTTCACGTTCCCTACACCACAACACTGACTGTACTTCACATTTCCTACATCACAACACCGACTGTACTTCACATTTCCTATACCTTAGCACCGACTGTTCTTCACGTTTCCTAAACTACAACACCGACAGTTCTTCACGTTTCCTACACCTCAACACTGACTGTTCTTCACATTTCCTACACCACAACACCGACTGTACTTCACATTTCCTATACCTTAGCACCGACTGTTCTTCACGTTTCCTAAACTACAACACCGACAGTTCTTCACGTTCCCTACACTACAACACCGACTGTTCTTCACGTTTCCTACACCACAACACCGACTGTTCTTCACGTTTCCTACACCACAACACCGACTGTTCTTCACGTTCCCTACACCTCAACACCGACTGTTCTTCACGTTCCCTACACCACAACACCGACAGTTCTTCACGTTTCCTACACTACAACACCAACTGTACTTCACATTTCCTACACCACAACACCGACTGTTCTTCACGTTTCGTACACCACAACACCAACTGTTCTTCACGTTTCCTACACCACAACACTGACTGTACTTCACATTTCCTACACCACAACACCGACTGTTCTTCACGTTTCCTACACCACAACACCAACTGTTCTTCACGTTTCCTACACCACAACACCGACAGTTCTTCACGTTTCCTACACCTCAACACTGACTGTTCTTCACATTTCCTACACCACAACACCGACTGTTCTTCACGTTTCCTACACCTCAACACTGACAGTTCTTCACGTTTCCTGTACCACAACACCAACTGTTCGTCACGTTTCCGACACCACAACACTGACTGTACTTCACATTTCCTACACCACAACACCGACTGTTCTTCACGTTTCCTACACCTCAACACTGACTGTTCTTCACGTTCCCTACACCTCAACACCGACAGTTCTTCACATTTCCTACACCACAACACCGACTGCTCTTCACGTTTCGTACACCTCAACACCGACTGTTCTTCACATTTCCTACACCACAACACCGACTGTACTTCACATTTCCTCTACCTTAGCACTGACTGTTCTTCACGTTTCCTACACTGCAACACCGACTGTTCTTCACGTTCCCTACACCTCAACACTGACTGTTCTTCACGTTCCCTACACCACAACACCGACTGTTCTTCATGTTCCCTACACCACAACACTGACTGTACTTCATATTTCCTACATCACAACACCGACTGTTCTTCACATTTTCTACACCTCAACACTGACTGTACTTCACATTTCCTATACCTTAGCACCGACTGTTCTTCACGTTTCCTACACTACAACACCGACTGTTCTTCACGTTCCCTACACCACAACACCGACTGTTCTTCACGTTCCCAACACCACAACACCGACTGTTCTTCACGTTCCCTACACCACAACACTGACTGTTCTTCACGTTCCCTACACCATAACACCGACTGTTCTTCACATTCCCAACACCACAACACCGACAGTTCTTCACGTTTCCTGCACTACAACACCGACTGTTCTTCACGTTCCCTACACCACAACACCGACTGTTCTTCACGTTTCCTACACCACAACATCGACTGTTCTTCACGTTTCCTACACCACAACACCGACTGTTCTTCACGTTCCCTACACCCCAAAACTGACTGTTCTTCACGTTCCCTACACCACAACACCGACAGTTCTTCACGTTTCCTACACTACAACACTGACTGTTCTTCACGTTCCCTACACCACAACACCGACTGTTCTTCAGTTTCCTACACCACAACACCGACTGTTCTTCACGTTCCCAACACCACAACACCGACAGTTCTTCACGTTTCCTACACTACAACACCGACTGTTCTTCACGTTTCCTACACCACAACACCGACTGTTCTTCACGTTTCCTACACCACAACACCGACTGTTCTTCACGTTCCCTACACCTCAACACCGACTGTTCTTCACGTTCCCTTCACCACAACACCAACAGTTCTTCATGTTTCCTACACTACAACACCGACTGTACTTCACATTTCCTACAACACAACACCGACTGTTCTTCACGTTTCGTACACCACAACACCAACTGTTCTTCACGTTTCCTACACCACAACACTGACTGTACTTCACATTTCCTACACCACAACACCGACTGTTCTTCACGTTTCCTACACCTCAACACTGACTGTTCTTCACGTTCCCTACACCACAACACCGACAGTTCTTCACATTTCCTACACCACAACACCGACTGCTCTTCACGTTTCGTACACCTCAACACCGACTGTTCTTCACGTTTCCTACACCACAACACCAACTGTTCTTCACGTTCCCTACACCACAACACTGACTGTACTTCATATTTCCTACATCACAACACCGACTGTTCTTCACATTTTCTACACCTCAACACTGACTGTACTTCACATTTCCTATACCTTAGCACCGACTGTTCTTCACGTTCCCTACACCACAACACCGACTGTTCTTCACGTTCCCTACACCACAACACCGACTGTTCTTCACGTTACCTACACCTTAACACCGACTGTTCTTCACGTTCCCTACACCTCAACACTGACTGTTCTTCACGTTCCCTACACCACAACACCGACTGTTCTTCACGTTTCCTACACCACAACACTGACTGTACTTCATATTTCCTACATCACAACACCGACTGTTCTTCACATTTTCTACACCTCAACACTGACTGTACTTCACATTTCCTATACCTTAGCACCGACTGTTCTTCACGTTCCCTACACCACAACACCGACTGTTCTTCACGTTCCCTACACCACAACATTGACTGTACTTTACATTTCCTACATCAGAACACCGACTGTTCTTCACATTTTCTAAAACTCAACACTCACTGTACTTCACATTTCCTCCACCTTAGCTCCGACTGTTCTTCACGTTTCCTACACCTCAACACCGACTGTACTTCACATTTCCTACACCACAACACCGACTGTTCTTCACGTTTCGTACACCTCAACACCGACTGTTCTTCACGTTTCATATACCTTAACACCGACTGTTCTTCACGTTCCTACACAACACAGACTGTTCTTCACGTTTCCTACACCACAACACCGACTGTTCTTCACGTTTCCTACACCTCAACACCGACTGTTCTTCACGTTCCCTACACCTCAACACCGACTGTTCTTCACGTTTCGTACACCTCAACACTGACTGTTCTTCATGTTTCCTACACCACAACACCGACTGTTCTTCACGTTTCGTACACCACAACACTGACTGTTCTTCACGTTTCGTACGCCTGAACACCGACTGTTCTTCACGTTTCGTACACCTCAACACTGACTGTACTTCACATTTCCTACACCACAACATCAACTGTTCTTCACGTTTCGTACACCTCAACACCGACTGTTCTTCACGTTCCCTACACCACAACACCGACTGTTCTTCATGTTTCCTACACCTCAACACCGACTGTTCTTCACGTTTCGTACACCTCAACACCGACTGTTCTTCACGTTTCGTACACCTC
The DNA here is from genome assembly GCF_037043375.1 of Chiloscyllium plagiosum. Taxonomy (NCBI): domain Eukaryota; kingdom Metazoa; phylum Chordata; class Chondrichthyes; order Orectolobiformes; family Hemiscylliidae; genus Chiloscyllium; species Chiloscyllium plagiosum. Next base: position 11,046,918 of record NW_028270162.1, on the reverse strand, counting down.
AACACTGACTCTTCTTCACGTTTCCTACACCACAACACCGACTGTTCTTCATGTTTCGTACACCTCAACACCGACTGTTCTTCGCGTTTCGTACACCACAACACTGACTGTTCTTCACGTTTCGTACGCCTCAACACCGACTGTTCTTCATGTTTCGTACAACTCAACACTGACTGTACTTCACATTTCCTACACCACAACATCAACTGTTCTTCACGTTTCGTACACCCCAACACTGACTGTTCTTCACGTTCCCTTCACCTCAACACCGACAGTTCTTCACGTTTCCTACACTACAACACTGACTGTTCTTCACGTTCCCTACACCACAACACCGACTGTTCTTCACGTTCCCAACACCACAACACCGACAGTTCTTCACGTTTCCTGCACTACAACACCGACTGTTCTTCACGTTCCCTACACCACAACACCGACTGTTCTTCACGTTAACTACACCACAACATCGACTGTTCTTCACGTTTCCTACACCACAACACCAACTGTTCTTCACGTTCCCTACACCCCAAAACTGACTGTTCTTCACGTTCCCTACACCACAACACCGACAGTTCTTCACGTTTCCTACACTACAACACCGACTGTTCTTCACGTTCCCTACACCACAACACCGACTGTTCTTCAGTTTCGTACACCACAACACCGACTGTTCTTCACGTTCCCAACACCACAACACCGACAGTTCTTCACGTTTCCGACACTACAACACCGACTGTTCTTCACGTTTCCTACACCACAACACCGACTGTTCTTCACGTTTCCTACACCACAACACCGACTGTTCTTCACGTTCCCTACACCTCAACACCGACTGTTCTTCACGTTCCCTACACCACAACACCGACAGTTCTTCACGTTTCCTACACTACAACACCGACTGTACTTCACATTTCCTACACCACAACACCGACTGTTCTTCACGTTTCGTACACCACAACACCAACTGTTCTTCACGTTTCCTACACCACAACACTGACTGTACTTCACATTTCCTACACCACAACACCGACTGTTCTTCACGTTTCCTACACCTCAACACTGACTGTTCTTCACGTTCCCTACACCACAACACCGACAGTTCTTCACATTTCCTACACCACAACACCGACTGCTCTTCACGTTTCGTACACCTCAACACCGACTGTTCTTCACGTTTCCTACACCACAACACCAACTGTTCTTCACGTTCCCTACACCACAACACTGACTGTACTTCATATTTCCTACATCACAACACCGACTGTTCTTCACATTTTCTACACCTCAACACTGACTGTACTTCACATTTCCTATACCTTAGCACCGACTGTTCTTCACGTTCCCTACACCACAACACCGACTGTTCTTCACGTTCCCTACACCACAACACCGACTGTTCTTCACGTTACCTACACCTTAACACCGACTGTTCTTCACGTTCCCTACACCTCAACACTGACTGTTCTTCACGTTCCCTACACCACAACACCGACTGTTCTTCACGTTTCCTACACCACAACACTGACTGTACTTCATATTTCCTACATCACAACACCGACTGTTCTTCACATTTTCTACACCTCAACACTGACTGTACTTCACATTTCCTATACCTTAGCACCGACTGTTCTTCACGTTCCCTACACCACAACACCGACTGTTCTTCACGTTCCCTACACCACAACATTGACTGTACTTTACATTTCCTACATCAGAACACCGACTGTTCTTCACATTTTCTAAAACTCAACACTCACTGTACTTCACATTTCCTCCACCTTAGCTCCGACTGTTCTTCACGTTTCCTACACCTCAACACCGACTGTACTTCACATTTCCTACACCACAACACCGACTGTTCTTCACGTTTCGTACACCTCAACACCGACTGTTCTTCACGTTTCATATACCTTAACACCGACTGTTCTTCACGTTCCTACACAACACAGACTGTTCTTCACGTTTCCTACACCACAACACCGACTGTTCTTCACGTTTCCTACACCTCAACACCGACTGTTCTTCACGTTCCCTACACCTCAACACCGACTGTTCTTCACGTTTCGTACACCTCAACACTGACTGTTCTTCACGTTTCCTACACCACAACACCGACTGTTCTTCACGTTTCGTACACCACAACACTGACTGTTCTTCACGTTTCGTACGCCTGAACACCGACTGTTCTTCACGTTTCGTACACCTCAACACTGACTGTACTTCACATTTCCTACACCACAACATCAACTGTTCTTCACGTTTCGTACACCTCAACACCGACTGTTCTTCACGTTCCCTACACCACAACACCGACTGTTCTTCATGTTTCCTACACCTCAACACCGACTGTTCTTCACGTTTCGTACACCTCAACACCGACTGTTCTTCACGTTTCGTACACCTCAACACTGACTCTTCTTCACGTTTCCTACACCACAACACCGACTGTTCTTCATGTTTCGTACACCTCAACACCGACTGTTCTTCGCGTTTCGTACACCACAACACTGACTGTTCTTCACGTTTCGTACGCCTCAACACCGACTGTTCTTCATGTTTCGTACACCTCAACACTGACTGTACTTCACATTTCCTACACCACAACATCAAATGTTCTTCACGTTTCGTACACCCCAACACTGACTGTTCTTCACGTTCCCTTCACCTCAACACCGACAGTTCTTCACGTTTCCTACACTACAACACTGACTGTTCTTCACGTTTCCTACACCACAACACCGACAGTTCTTCACGTTTCCTACACTACAACACTGACTGTTCTTCACGTTTCCTACACCACAACACCGACTGTTCTTCACGTTTCCTACACCTCAACACTGACTGTTCTTCACCTTTCCTACACCACAACACCGACTGTTCTTCACGTTTCGTACACCTCAACACTGACTGTTCTTCACGTTTCCTACACCACAACACCGACTGTTCTTCACGTTTTGTACGCCTCAACACCGACTGTTCTTCACGTTTCGTACACCACAACACTGACTGTTCTACACGTTTCGTACGCCTCAACACCGACTGTTCTTCACGTTTCGTACACCTCAAAACTGACTGTTCTTCACGTTTCCTACACCACAACACCAACTGTTCTTCACGTTTCCTACACCACAACACTGACTGTACTTCACATTTCCTACACCACAACACCGACTGTTCTTCACGTTTCCTACACCTCAACACTGACTGTTCTTCACGTTTCCTACACCACAACACCAACTGTTCTTCACGTTTCCTACACCACAACACTGACTGTACTTCACATTTCCTACACCACAACACCGACTGTTCTTCACGTTTCCTACGTCTCAAAACCGACAGTTCTTCACATTTCCTACACCACAACACCGACTGCTCTTCACGTTTCGTACACCTCAACACCGACTGTTCTTCACGTTTCCTACACCACAACACCGACTGTACTTCACATTTCCTGTACCTTAGCACCGACTGTTCTTCACGTTTCCTACACTACAACACCGACTGTTCTTCACGTTCCCTACACCTCAACACTGACTGTTCTTCACCTTCCCTACACCTCAACACTGACTGTTCTTCACGTTCCCTACACCACAACACTGACTGTACTTCACATTTCCTACATCACAACACCGACTGTACTTCACATTTCCTATACCTTAGCACCGACTGTTCTTCACGTTTCCTAAACTACAACACCGACAGTTCTTCACGTTTCCTACACTACAACACCGACTGTTCTTCACGTTTCCTACACCACAACACCGACTGTTCTTCACGTTTCCTACACCACAACACCGACTGTTCTTCACGTTCCCTCCACCTCAACACCGACTGTTCTTCACGTTCCCTACACCACAACACCGACAGTTCTTCACGTTTCCTACACTACAACACTGACTGTTCTTCACGTTTCCTACACCACAACACCGACAGTTCTTCACGTTTCCTACACCTCAACACTGACTGTTCTTCACCTTTCCTACACCACAACACCGACTGTTCTTCACGTTTCGTACACCTCAACACTGACTGTTCTTCACGTTTCCTACACCACAACACCGACTGTTCTTCACGTTTTGTACACCTCAACACCGACTGTTCTTCATGTTTCGTACACCACAACACTGACTGTTCTTCACGTTTCGTACGCCTCAACACCGACTGTTCTTCACGTTTCGTACACCTCAACACTGACTGTTCTTCACGTTTCCTACACCACAACACCAACTGTTCTTCACGTTTCCTACACCACAACACTGACTGTACTTCACATTTCCTACACCACAACACCGACTGTTCTTCACGTTTCCTACACCTCAACACTGACTGTTCTTCACGTTTCCTACACCACAACACCAACTGTTCTTCACGTTTCCTACACCACAACACTGACTGTACTTCACATTTCCTACACCACAACACCGACTGTTCTTCACATTTCCTACGTCTCAAAACCGACAGTTCTTCACATTTCCTACACCACAACACCGACTGCTCTTCACGTTTCGTACACCTCAACACCGACTGTTCTTCACGTTTCCTACACCACAACACCGAATGTACTTCACATTTCCTGTACCTTAGCACCGACTGTTCTTCACGTTTCCTACACTACAACACCGACTGTTCTTCACGTTCCCTACACCTCAACACTGACTGTTCTTCACCTTCCCTACACCTCAACACTGACTGTTCTTCACGTTCCCTACACCACAACACTGACTGTACTTCACATTTCCTACATCACAACACCGACTGTACTTCACATTTCCTATACCTTAGCACCGACTGTTCTTCACGTTTCCTAAACTACAACACCGACAGTTCTTCACGTTTCCTACACTACAACACCGACTGTTCTTCACGTTTCCTACACCACAACACCGACTGTTCTTCACGTTTCCCACACCACAACACCGACTGTTCTTCACGTTCCCTACACCTCAACACCGACTGTTCTTCACGTTCCCTACACCACAACACCGACAGTTCTTCACGTTTCCTACACTACAACACCGACTGTTCTTCACGTTCCCTACACCACAACACCGACTGTTCTTCAGTTTCGTACACCACAACACCGACTGTTCTTCACGTTCCCAACACCACAACACCGACAGTTCTTCACGTTTCCGACACTACAACACCGACTGTTCTTCACGTTTCCTACACCACAACACCGACTGTTCTTCACGTTTCCTACACCACAACACCGACTGTTCTTCACGTTCCCTACACCTCAACACCGACTGTTCTTCACGTTCCCTACACCACAACACCGACAGTTCTTCACGTTTCCTACACTACAACACCGACTGTACTTCACATTTCCTACACCACAACACCGACTGTTCTTCACGTTTCGTACACCACAACACCAACTGTTCTTCACGTTTCCTACACCACAACACTGACTGTACTTCACATTTCCTGTACCTTAGCACCGACTGTTCTTCACGTTTCCTACACCTCAACACTGACTGTTCTTCACGTTCCCTACACCACAACACCGACAGTTCTTCACATTTCCTACACCACAACACCGACTGCTCTTCACGTTTCGTACACCTCAACATCGACTGCTCTTCACGTTTCCTACACCTCAACACTGACTGTTCTTCACGTTCCCTACACCACAACACCGACAGTTCTTCACATTTCCTACACCACAACACCGACTGCTCTTCACGTTTCCTACACCTCAACACTGACTGTTCTTCACGTTCCCTACACCACAACACCGACAGTTCTTCACATTTCCTACACCACAACACCGACTGTTCTTCACGTTCCCTACACCTCAACACCGACTGTTCTTCACGTTTCCTACACCACAACACCAACTGTTCTTCACGTTCCCTACACCACAACACTGACTGTACTTCATATTTCCTACATCACAACACCGACTGTTCTTCACATTTTCTACACCTCAACACTGACTGTACTTCACATTTCCTATACCTTAGCACCGACTGTTCTTCACGTTCCCTACACCACAACACCGACTGTTCTTCACGTTCCCTACACCACAACACCGACTGTTCTTCACGTTACCTACACCTTAACACCGACTGTTCTTCACGTTCCCTACACCTCAACACTGACTGTTCTTCACGTTCCCTACACCACAACACCGACTGTTCTTCACGTTTCCTACACCACAACACTGACTGTACTTCATATTTCCTACATCACAACACCGACTGTTCTTCACATTTTCTACACCTCAACACTGACTGTACTTCACATTTCCTATACCTTAGCACCGACTGTTCTTCACGTTCCCTACACCACAACACCGACTGTTCTTCACGTTCCCTACACCACAACATTGACTGTACTTTACATTTCCTACATCAGAACACCGACTGTTCTTCACATTTTCTAAAACTCAACACTCACTGTACTTCACATTTCCTCCACCTTAGCTCCGACTGTTCTTCACGTTTCCTACACCTCAACACCGACTGTACTTCACATTTCCTACACCACAACACCGACTGTTCTTCACGTTTCGTACACCTCAACACCGACTGTTCTTCACGTTTCATATACCTTAACACCGACTGTTCTTCACGTTCCTACACAACACAGACTGTTCTTCACGTTTCCTACACCACAACACCGACTGTTCTTCACGTTTCCTACACCTCAACACCGACTGTTCTTCACGTTCCCTACACCTCAACACCGAATGTTCTTCACGTTTCGTACACCTCAACACTGACTGTTCTTCACGTTTCCTACACCACAACACCGACTGTTCTTCACGTTTCGTACACCACAACACTGACTGTTCTTCACGTTTCGTACGCCTGAACACCGACTGTTCTTCACGTTTCGTACACCTCAACACTGACTGTACTTCACATTTCCTACACCACAACATCAACTGTTCATCACGTTTCGTACACCTCAACACCGACTGTTCTTCACGTTCCCTACACCACAACACCGACTGTTCTTCATGTTTCCTACACCTCAACACCGACTGTTCTTCACGTTTCGTACACCTCAACACCGACTGTTCTTCACGTTTCGTACACCTCAACACTGACTCTTCTTCACGTTTCCTACACCACAACACCGACTGTTCTTCATGTTTCGTACACCTCAACACCGACTGTTCTTCGCGTTTCGTACACCACAACACTGACTGTTCTTCACGTTTCGTACGCCTCAACACCGACTGTTCTTCATGTTTCGTACACCTCAACACTGACTGTACTTCACATTTCCTACACCACAACATCAAATGTTCTTCACGTTTCGTACACCCCAACACTGACTGTTCTTCACGTTCCCTTCACCTCAACACCGACAGTTCTTCACGTTTCCTACACTACAACACTGACTGTTCTTCACGTTTCCTACACCACAACACCGACAGTTCTTCACGTTTCCTACACTACAACACTGACTGTTCTTCACGTTTCCTACACCACAACACCGACTGTTCTTCACGTTTCCTACACCTCAACACTGACTGTTCTTCACCTTTCCTACACCACAACACCGACTGTTCTTCACGTTTCGTACACCTCAACACTGACTGTTCTTCACGTTTCCTACACCACAACACCGACTGTTCTTCACGTTTTGTACACCTCAACACCGACTGTTCTTCACGTTTCGTACACCACAACACTGACTGTTCTTCACGTTTCGTACGCCTCAACACCGACTGTTCTTCACGTTTCGTACACCTCAAAACTGACTGTTCTTCACGTTTCCTACACCACAACACCAACTGTTCTTCACGTTTCCTACACCACAACACTGACTGTACTTCACATTTCCTACACCACAACACCGACTGTTCTTCACGTTTCCTACACCTCAACACTGACTGTTCTTCACGTTTCCTACACCACAACACCAACTGTTCTTCACGTTTCCTACACCACAACACTGACTGTACTTCACATTTCCTACACCACAACACCGACTGTTCTTCACGTTTCCTACGTCTCAAAACCGACAGTTCTTCACATTTCCTACACCACAACACCGACTGCTCTTCACGTTTCGTACACCTCAACACCGACTGTTCTTCACGTTTCCTACACCACAACACCGACTGTACTTCACATTTCCTGTACCTTAGCACCGACTGTTCTTCACGTTTCCTACACTACAACACCGACTGTTCTTCACGTTCCCTACACCTCAACACTGACTGTTCTTCACCTTCCCTACACCTCAACACTGACTGTTCTTCACGTTCCCTACACCACAACACTGACTGTACTTCACATTTCCTACATCACAACACCGACTGTACTTCACATTTCCTATACCTTAGCACCGACTGTTCTTCACGTTTCCTAAACTACAACACCGACAGTTCTTCACGTTTCCTACACTACAACACCGACTGTTCTTCACGTTTCCTACACCACAACACCGACTGTTCTTCACGTTCCCTACACCACAACACCGACAGTTCTTCACGTTTCCTACACCACAACACTGACTGTTCTTCACGTTTCCTACACCACAACACCGACTGTTCTTCACGTTTCCTACACCTCAACACTGACTGTTCTTCACCTTTCCTACACCACAACACCGACTGTTCTTCACGTTTCGTACACCTCAACACTGACTGTTCTTCACGTTTCCTACACCACAACACCGACTGTTCTTCACGTTTTGTACACCTCAACACCGACTGTTCTTCATGTTTCGTACACCACAACACTGACTGTTCTTCACGTTTCGTACGCCTCAACACCGACTGTTCTTCACGTTTCGTACACCTCAACACTGACTGTTCTTCACGTTTCCTACACCACAACACCAACTGTTCTTCACGTTTCCTACACCACAACACTGACTGTACTTCACATTTCCTACACCACAACACCGACTGTTCTTCACGTTTCCTACACCTCAACACTGACTGTTCTTCACGTTTCCTACACCACAACACCAACTGTTCTTCACGTTTCCTACACCACAACACTGACTGTACTTCACATTTCCTACACCACAACACCGACTGTTCTTCACGTTTCCTACGTCTCAAAACCGACAGTTCTTCACATTTCCTACACCACAACACCGACTGCTCTTCACGTTTCGTACACCTCAACACCGACTGTTCTTCACGTTTCCTACACCACAACACCGACTGTACTTCACATTTCCTGTACCTTAGCACCGACTGTTCTTCACGTTTCCTACACCACAACACCAACTGTTCTTCACGTTTCCTACACCACAACACTGACTGTACTTCACATTTCCTACACCACAACACCGACTGTTCTTCACGTTTCCTACACCTCAACACTGACTGTTCTTCACGTTTCCTACACCACAACACCAACTGTTCTTCACGTTTCCTACACCACAACACTGACTGTACTTCACATTTCCTACACCACAACACCGACTGTTCTTCACGTTTCCTACGTCTCAAAACCGACAGTTCTTCACATTTCCTACACCACAACACCGACTGCTCTTCACGTTTCGTACACCTCAACACCGACTGTTCTTCACGTTTCCTACACCACAACACCGACTGTACTTCACATTTCCTGTACCTTAGCACCGACTGTTCTTCACGTTTCCTACACTACAACACCGACTGTTCTTCACGTTCCCTACACCTCAACACTGACTGTTCTTCACCTTCCCTACACCTCAACACTGACTGTTCTTCACGTTCCCTACACCACAACACTGACTGTACTTCACATTTCCTACATCACAACACCGACTGTACTTCACATTTCCTATACCTTAGCACCGACTGTTCTTCACGTTTCCTAAACTACAACACCGACAGTTCTTCACGTTTCCTACACTACAACACCGACTGTTCTTCACGTTTCCTACACCACAACACCGACTGTTCTTCACGTTCCCTACACCACAACACCGACAGTTCTTCACGTTTCCTACACCACAACACTGACTGTTCTTCACGTTTCCTACACCACAACACCGACTGTTCTTCACGTTTCCTACACCTCAACACTGACTGTTCTTCACCTTTCCTACACCACAACACCGACTGTTCTTCACGTTTCGTACACCTCAACACTGACTGTTCTTCACGTTTCCTACACCACAACACCGACTGTTCTTCACGTTTTGTACACCTCAACACCGACTGTTCTTCATGTTTCGTACACCACAACACTGACTGTTCTTCACGTTTCGTACGCCTCAACACCGACTGTTCTTCACGTTTCGTACACCTCAACACTGACTGTTCTTCACGTTTCCTACACCACAACACCAACTGTTCTTCACGTTTCCTACACCACAACACTGACTGTACTTCACATTTCCTACACCACAACACCGACTGTTCTTCACGTTTCCTACACCTCAACACTGACTGTTCTTCACGTTTCCTACACCACAACACCAACTGTTCTTCACGTTTCCTACACCACAACACTGACTGTACTTCACATTTCCTACACCACAACACCGACTGTTCTTCACGTTTCCTACGTCTCAAAACCGACAGTTCTTCACATTTCCTACACCACAACACCGACTGCTCTTCACGTTTCGTACACCTCAACACCGACTGTTCTTCACGTTTCCTACACCACAACACCGACTGTACTTCACATTTCCTGTACCTTAGCACCGACTGTTCTTCACGTTTCCTACACTACAACACCGACTGTTCTTCACGTTCCCTACACCTCAACACTGACTGTTCTTCACCTTCCCTACACCTCAACACTGACTGTTCTTCACGTTCCCTACACCACAACACTGACTGTACTTCACATTTCCTACATCACAACACCGACTGTTCTTCACGTTCCCTACACCACAACACTGACTGTACTTCACATTTCCTACATCACAACACCGACTGTACTTCACATTTCCTATACCTTAGCACCGACTGTTCTTCACGTTTCCTAAACTACAACACCGACAGTTCTTCACGTTCCCTACACCTCAACACTGACTGTTCTTCACGTTTCCTACACCACAACACCAACTGTTCTTCACGTTTCCTACACCACAACACTGACTGTACTTCACATTTCCTACACCACAACACCGACTGTTCTTCACGTTTCCTACACCACAACACTGACTGTACTTCACATTTCCTACACCACAACACCGACTGTTCTTCACGTTTCCTACGTCTCAAAACCGACAGTTCTTCACATTTCCTACACCACAACACCGACTGCTCTTCACGTTTCGTACACCTCAACACCGACTGTTCTTCACGTTTCCTACACCACAACACCGACTGTACTTCACATTTCCTGTACCTTAGCACCGACTGTTCTTCACGTTTCCTACACTACAACACCGACTGTTCTTCACGTTCCCTACACCTCAACACTGACTGTTCTTCACCTTCCCTACACCTCAACACTGACTGTTCTTCACGTTCCCTACACCACAACACTGACTGTACTTCACATTTCCTACATCACAACACCGACTGTACTTCACATTTCCTATACCTTAGCACCGACTGTTCTTCACGTTTCCTAAACTACAACACCGACAGTTCTTCACGTTTCCTACACTACAACACCGACTGTTCTTCACGTTTCCTACACCACAACACCGACTGTTCTTCACGTTTCCTACACCACAACACCGACTGTTCTTCACGTTCCCTACACCTCAACACTGACTGTTCTTCACCTTCCCTACACCTCAACACTGACTGTTCTTCACGTTCCCTACACCACAACACTGACTGTACTTCACATTTCCTACATCACAACACCGACTGTACTTCACATTTCCTATACCTTAGCACCGACTGTTCTTCACGTTTCCTAAACTACAACACCGACAGTTCTTCACGTTTCCTACACTACAACACCGACTGTTCTTCACGTTTCCTACACCACAACACCGACTGTTCTTCACGTTTCCTACACCACAACACCGACTGTTCTTCACGTTCCCTACACCTCAACACCGACTGTTCTTCACGTTCCCTACACCACAACACCGACAGTTCTTCACGTTTCCTACACTACAACACTGACTGTTCTTCACGTTTCCTACACCACAACACCGACTGTTCTTCACGTTTCCTACACCTCAACACTGACTGTTCTTCACCTTTCCTACACCACAACACCGACTGTTCTTCACGTTTCGTACACCTCAACACTGACTGTCCTTCACGTTTCCTACACCACAACACCGACTGTTCTTCACGTTTTGTACACCTCAACACCGACTGTTCTTCACGTTTCGTACACCACAACACTGACTGTTCTTCACGTTTCGTACGCCTCAACACCGACTGTTCTTCACGTTTCGTACACCTCAACACTGACTGTTCTTCACGTTTCCTACACCACAACACCAACTGTTCTTCACGTTTCCTACACCACAACACTGACTGTACTTCACATTTCCTACACCACAACACCGACTGTTCTTCACGTTTCCTACACCTCAACACTGACTGTTCTTCACGTTTCCTACACCACAACACCAACTGTTCTTCACGTTTCCTACACCACAACACTGACTGTACTTCACATTTCCTACACCACAACACCGACTGTTCTTCACGTTTCCTACGTCTCAAAACCGACAGTTCTTCACATTTCCTACACCACAACACCGACTGCTCTTCACGTTTCGTACACCTCAACACCGACTGTTCTTCACGTTTCCTACACCACAACACCGACTGTACTTCACATTTCCTGTACCTTAGCACCGACTGTTCTTCACGTTTCCTACACTACAACACCGACTGTTCTTCACGTTCCCTACACCTCAACACTGACTGTTCTTCACCTTCCCTACACCTCAACACTGACTGTTCTTCAGGTTCCCTACACCACAACACTGACTGTACTTCACATTTCCTACATCACAACACCGACTGTACTTCACATTTCCTATACCTTAGCACCGACTGTTCCTCACGTTTCCTAAACTACAACACCGACAGTTCTTCACGTTTCCTACACTACAACACCGACTGTTCTTCACGTTTCCTACACCACAACACCGACTGTTCTTCACGTTTCCTACACCACAACACCGACTGTTCTTCACGTTCCCTACACCTCAACACCGACTGTTCTTCACGTTCCCTACACCACAACACCGACAGTTCTTCACGTTTCCTACACTACAACACCAACTGTACTTCACATTTCCTACACCACAACACCGACTGTTCTTCACGTTTCGTACACCACAACACCGACTGTTCTTCACGTTTCCTACACCACAACACTGACTGTACTTCACATTTCCTACACCATAACACCGACTGTTCTTCACGTTTCCTACACCACAACACCAACTGTTCTTCACGTTTCCTACACCACAACACCGACAGTTCTTCACGTTTCCTACACCTCAACACTGACTGTTCTTCACATTTCCTACACCACAACACCGACTGTTCTTCACGTTTCCTACACCTCAACACTGACTGTTCTTCACGTTTCCTGTACCACAACACCAACTGTTCGTCACGTTTCCTACACCACAACACTGACTGTACTTCACATTTCCTACACCACAACACCGACTGTTCTTCACGTTTCCTACACCTCAACACTGACTGTTCTTCACGTTCCCTACACCTCAACACCGACAGTTCTTCACATTTCCTACACCACAACACCGACTGCTCTTCACGTTTCCTGTACCACAACACCAACTGTTCGTCACGTTTCCTACACCACAACACTGACTGTACTTCACATTTCCTATACCTTAGCACCGACTGTTCTTCACGTTTCCTACACTGCAACACCGACTGTTCTTCACGTTCCCTACACCTCAACACTGACTGTTCTTCACGTTCCCTACACCACAACACCGACTGTTCTTCATGTTCCCTACACCACAACACTGACTGTACTTCATATTTCCTACATCACAACAACGACTGTTCTTCACATTTTCTACACCTCAACACTGACTGTACATCACATTTCCTATACCTTAGCACCGACTGTTCTTCATGTTTCCTACACTACAACACCGACTGTTCTTCACGTTCCCTACACCACAACACCGACTGTTCTTCACGTTCCCTACACCACAACATTGACTGTACTTCACATTTCCTACATCAGAACACCGACTGTTCTTCACATTTTCTAAAACTCAACACCGACTGTACTTCACATTTCCTACACCTCAACACCGACTGTTCTTCACGTTCCCTACACCACACCGACTGTTCTTCACGTTTCCTACACAACACCGAATGTTCTTCACGTTTCCTACACCACACCGACTGTTCTTCACGTTTCCTACACAACACCGAATGTTCTTCACGTTCCCTACACAACACCGACTGTTCTTCACGTTTCCTACACAACACCGACTGTTCTTCACGTTCCCTACACCACAACACTGACTGTTCTTCACGTTCCCTACACCACAACACCGACTGTTCTTCACGTTCCCAACACCACAACACCGACAGTTCTTCACGTTTCCTACACTACAACACCGACTGTTCTTCACGTTTCCTACACCACAACACCGACTGTTCTTCACGTTTCCTACACCACAACACCGACTGTTCTTCACGTTCCCTACACCCCAACACTGACTGTTCTTCACGTTCCCTACACCACAACACCGACTGTTCTTCACGTTCCCAACACCACAACACCGACTGTTCTTCACGTTCCCTACACCACAACACTGACTGTTCTTCACGTTCCCTACACCACAACAGGGACTGTTCTTCACGTTCCGAACACCACACCGACTGTTCTTCACGTTCCCTACACCCCAACACTGACTGTTCTTCACGTACCCTACACCACAACACCGACAGTTCTTCACGTTTCCTACACTACAACACCGACTGTTCTTCACGTTCCCTACACCACAACACCGACTGTTCTTCAGTTTCGTACACCACAACACCGACTGTTCTTCACGTTCCCTACACTACAACATCGACTGTTCTTCACGTTCCCTGCACCTCAACACCGACTGTTCTTCACGTTCCCTACACCTCAACACCGACTGTTCTTCATGTTTCCTACACAACATCGACTATTCTTCACATTCCCTACAACTCAACACCGACTGTTCTTCACGTTCCCTACACCTCAACACCGACTGTTCTTCACGTTTCCTACACCACAACACTGACTGTACTTCACATTTCCTACACCACAACACCGACTGTTCTTCACGTTTCCTACACCCCAGCACTGACTGTTCTTCACGTTTCCTACACCACAACACCGACTGTTCTTCACGTTCCCTACACCCCAACACTGACTGTTCTTCACGTTCCCTACACCACAACACCGACAGTTCTTCACGTTTCCTACACTACAACACCGACTGTTCTTCACGTTCCCTACACCACAACACCGACTGTTCTTCACGTTTCCTACACCACAACATCGACTGTTCTTCACGTTTCCTACACCACAACACCAACTGTTCTTCACGTTCCCTACACCCCAACACTGACTGGTCTTCACGTTCCCTACACCACAACACCGACTGTTCTTCACGTTTCCTACACAACACCGACTGTTCTTCACGTTCCCTACACCACAACACTGACTGTTCTTCACGTTCCCTACACCACAACACCGACTGTTCTTCACGTTCCCAACACCACAACACCGACAGTTCTTCACGTTTCCTACACTACAACACCGACTGTTCTTCACGTTTCCTACACCACAACACCGACTGTTCTTCACGTTTCCTACACCACAACACCGACTGTTCTTCACGTTCCCTACACCCCAACACTAACTGTTCTTCACGTTCCCTACACCACAACACCGACTGTTCTTCACGTTCCCAACACCACAACACCGACTGTTCTTCACGTTCCCTACACCACAACACTGACTGTTCTTCACATTCCCTACACCACAACACCGACTGTTCTTCACGTTCCGAACACCACACCGACTGTTCTTCACGTTCCCTACACCCCAACACTGACTGTTCTTCACGTTCCCTACACCACAACACCGACAGTTCTTCACGTTTCCTACACTACAACACCGACTGTTCTTCACGTTCCCTACACCACAACACCGACTGTTCTTCAGTTTCGTACACCACAACACCGACTGTTCTTCACGTTCCCTACACTACAACATCGACTGTTCTTCACATTCCCTACAACTCAACACCGACTGTTCTTCACGTTCCCTACACCTCAACACCGACTGTTCTTCACGTTTCCTACACCACAACACTGACTGTACTTCACATTTCCTACACCACAACACCGACTGTTCTTCACGTTTCCTACACCCCAGCACTGACTGTTCTTCACGTTCCCTACACCTCAACACCGACTGTTCTTCACGTTCCCTACACTACAACACCGACTGTTCTTCACGTTCCCAACACCACAACACCGACTGTTCTTCACGTTCCCTACACCACAACACTGACTGTTCTTCACGTTCCCTACACCACAACACCGACTGTTCTTCACGTTCCCAACACCACAACACCGACTGTTCTTCACGTTCCCTACACCCCAACACTGACTGTTCTTCACGTTCCCTACACCACAACACCGACAGTTCTTCACGTTTCCTACACTACAACACCGACTGTTCTTCACGTTCCCTACACCACAACACCGACTGTTCTTCAGTTTCGTACACCACAACACCGACTGTTCTTCACGTTCCCAACACCACAACACCGACAGTTCTTCACGTTTCCTACACTACAACATCGACTGTTCTTCACGTTCCCTACACCTCAACACCGACTGTTCTTCACGTTCCCTACACCTCAACACCGACTGTTCTTCATGTTTCCTACACAACATCGACTATTCTTCACATTCCCTACAACTCAACACCGACTGTTCTTCACGTTCCCTACACCTCAACACCGACTGTTCTTCACGTTTCCTACACCACAACACTGACTGTACTTCACATTTCCTACACCACAACACCGACTGTTCTTCACGTTTCCTACACCCCAGCACTGACTGTTCTTCACGTTCCCTACACCTCAACACCGACTGTTCTTCACGTTTCCTACACTACAACACCGACTGTTCTTCACGTTCCCTACACCACAACACCGACTGTTCTTCACGTTCCCTACACCACAACACCGACAGTTCTTCACGTTTCCTACACTACAACACCGACTGTTCTTCACGTTCCCTACACCACAACACCGACTGTTCTTCAGTTTCGTACACCACAACACCGACTGTTCTTCACGTTCCCAACACCACAACACCGACAGTTCTTCACGTTTCCTACACTACAACATCGACTGTTCTTCACGTTCCCTACACCTCAACACCGACTGTTCTTCACATTCCCTACACCTCAACACCGACTGTTCTTCATGTTTCCTACACAACATCGACTATTCTTCACATTCCCTACAACTCAACACCGACTGTTCTTCACGTTCCCTACACCTCAACACCGACTGTTCTTCACGTTTCCTACACCACAACACTGACTGTACTTCACATTTCCTACACCCCAACACTGACTGTTCTTCACGTTCCCTACACCACAACACCGACAGTTCTTCACGTTTCCTACACTACAACACCGACTGTTCTTCTCGTTCCCTACACCACAACACCGACTGTTCTTCACTTTTCCTACACCACAACATCGACTGTTCTTCACGTTTCCTACACCACAACACCAACTGTTCTTCACGTTCCCTACACCCCAACACTGACTGGTCTTCACGTTCCCTACACCACAACACCGACTGTTCTTCACGTTTCCTACACAACACCGACTGTTCTTCACGTTCCCTACACCACAACACTGACTGTTCTTCACGTTCCCTACACCACAACACCGACTGTTCTTCACGTTCCCAACACCACAACACCGACAGTTCTTCACGTTTCCTACACTACAACACCGACTGTTCTTCACGTTTCCTACACCACAACACCGACTGTTCTTCACGTTTCCTACACCACAACACCGACTGTTCTTCACGTTCCCTACACCCCAACACTAACTGTTCTTCACGTTCCCTACACCACAACACCGACTGTTCTTCACGTTCCCAACACCACAACACCGACTGTTCTTCACGTTCCCTACACCACAACACTGACTGTTCTTCACGTTCCCTACACCACAACACCGACTGTTCTTCACGTTCCGAACACCACACCGACTGTTCTTCACGTTCCCTACACCCCAACACTGACTGTTCTTCACGTTCCCTACACCACAACACCGACAGTTCTTCACGTTTCCTACACTACAACACCGACTGTTCTTCACGTTCCCTACACCACAACACCGACTGTTCTTCAGTTTCGTACACCACAACACCGACTGTTCTTCACGTTCCCTACACTACAACATCGACTGTTCTTCACATTCCCTACAACTCAACACCGACTGTTCTTCACGTTCCCTACACCTCAACACCGACTGTTCTTCACGTTTCCTACACCACAACACTGACTGTACTTCACATTTCCTACACCACAACACCGACTGTTCTTCACGTTTCCTACACCCCAGCACTGACTGTTCTTCACGTTCCCTACACCTCAACACCGACTGTTCTTCACGTTCCCTACACTACAACACCGACTGTTCTTCACGTTCCCAACACCACAACACCGACTGTTCTTCACGTTCCCTACACCACAACACTGACTGTTCTTCACGTTCCCTACACCACAACACCGACTGTTCTTCACGTTCCCAACACCACAACACCGACTGTTCTTCACGTTCCCTACACCCCAACACTGACTGTTCTTCACGTTCCCTACACCCCAACACTGACTGTTCTTCACGTTCCCTACACCACAACACCGACTGTTCTTCAGTTTCGTACACCACAACACCGACTGTTCTTCACGTTCCCAACACCACAACACCGACAGTTCTTCACGTTTCCTACACTACAACATCGACTGTTCTTCACGTTCCCTACACCTCAACACCGACTGTTCTTCACGTTCCCTACACCTCAACACCGACTGTTCTTCATGTTTCCTACACAACATCGACTATTCTTCACATTCCCTACAACTCAACACCGACTGTTCTTCACGTTCCCTACACCTCAACACCGACTGTTCTTCACGTTTCCTACACCACAACACTGACTGTACTTCACATTTCCTACACCACAACACCGACTGTTCTTCACGTTTCCTACACCCCAGCACTGACTGTTCTTCACGTTCCCTACACCTCAACACCGACTGTTCTTCACGTTTCCTACACTACAACACCGACTGTTCTTCACGTTCCCTACACCACAACACCGACTGTTCTTCACGTTCCCTACACCACAACACCGACAGTTCTTCACGTTTCCTACACTACAACACCGACTGTTCTTCACGTTCCCTACACCACAACACCGACTGTTCTTCAGTTTCGTACACCACAACACCG
Organism: Chiloscyllium plagiosum; assembly: GCF_037043375.1. NCBI lineage: Eukaryota > Metazoa > Chordata > Chondrichthyes > Orectolobiformes > Hemiscylliidae > Chiloscyllium > Chiloscyllium plagiosum. The sequence goes on along the minus strand of NW_028270162.1, from coordinate 11,027,536 downwards.
ACTGTTCTTCACGTTCCCAACACCACAACACCGACAGTTCTTCACGTTTCCTACACTACAACATCGACTGTTCTTCACGTTCCCTACACCTCAACACCGACTGTTCTTCACATTCCCTACACCTCAACACCGACTGTTCTTCATGTTTCCTACACAACATCGACTATTCTTCACATTCCCTACAACTCAACACCGACTGTTCTTCACGTTCCCTACACCTCAACACCGACTGTTCTTCACGTTTCCTACACCACAACACTGACTGTACTTCACATTTCCTACACCACAACACCGACTATTCTTCACGTTTCCTACACCCCAGCACTGACTGTTCTTCACGTTCCCTACACCTCAACACCGACTGTTCTTCACGTTCCCTACACCACAACACCGACAGTTCTTCACGTTTCCTACACCTCAACACCGACCGTTCTTCACGTTCCCTACACCTCAACACCGACTGTTCTTCACGTTTCCTACACCACAACACTTACTGTACTTCACATTTCCTACACCACAACACTGACTGTCCTTCATGTTCCTTACACAACACCGACTGTTCTTCACGTTCCCTACACCACAACACCGACTGTTCTTCACGTTCCCTACACCACAACACTGACTGTTCTTCACGTTCCCTACACCACAACACCGACTGTTCTTCACGTTCCCGACACTACAACACCGACTGTTCTTCACGTTCCCTACACCTCAACACCGACTGTTCTTCACGTTACCTACACCACAACACCGACAGTTCTTCACGTTTCCTACACTACAACACCGACTGTTCTTCACGTTCCCTACACCACAACACCGACTGTTCTTCACGTTCCCTACACCACAACACCGACTGTTCTTCACGTTCCCAACACCTCAACACCGACAGTTCTTCACGTTTCCTACACTACAACACCGACTGTTCTTCACGTTTCCTACACCACAACACCGACTGTTCTTCACGTTTCCTACACCACAACACCGACTGTTCTTCACGTTCCCTACACCCCAACACTGACTGTTCTTCACGTTCCCTACACCACAACACCGACAGTTCTTCACGTTTCCTACACTACAACACCGACTGTTCTTCACGTTCCCTACACCACAACACCGACTGTTCTTCACGTTTCCTACACCACAACATCGACTGTTCTTCACGTTTCCTACACCACAACACCAACTGTTCTTCACGTTCCCTACACCCCAACACTGACTGTTCTTCACGTTCCCTACACCACAACACCGACAGTTCTTCACGTTTCCTACACTACAACCACCGACTGTTCTTCACGTTCCCTACACGACAACACCGACTGTTCTTCACGTTTCGTACACCACAACACCGACTGTTCTTCACGTTTCCTACACCTCAACACTGACTGTTCTTCACGTTTCCTACACCACAACACCAACTGTTCTTCACGTTTCGTACACCACAACACTGACTGTACTTCACATTTCCTACACTACAACACCGACTGTTCTTCACGTTCCCTACACCACAACACCGACTGTTCTTCACGTTTCGTACACCACAACACCGACTGTTCTTCATGTTTCCTACACCTCAACACTGACTGTTCTTCACGTTTCCTACACCACAACACCAACTGTTCTTCACGTTTCCTACACCACAACACTTACTGTACTTCACATTTCCTACACCACAACACTGACTGTTCTTCATGTTCCTTACACAACACCGACTGTACTTCACATTTCCTATACCTTAGCACCGACTGTTCTTCACGTTTCCTAAACTACAACACCGACAGTTCTTCACGTTTCCTACACTACAACACCGACTGTTCTTCACGTTTCCTACACCACAACACCGACTGTTCTTCACGTTTCCTACACCACAACACCGACTGTTCTTCACGTTCCCTACACCTCAACACCGACTGTTCTTCACGTTCCCTACACCACAACACCGACAGTTCTTCACGTTTCCTACACTACAACACCAACTGTACTTCACATTTCCTACACCACAACACCGACTGTTCTTCACGTTTCGTACACCACAACACCAACTGTTCTTCACGTTTCCTACACCACAACACTGACTGTACTTCACATTTCCTACACCACAACACCGACTGTTCTTCACGTTTCCTACACCACAACACCAACTGTTCTTCACGTTTCCTACACCACAACACCGACAGTTCTTCACGTTTCCTACACCACAACACCGACAGTTCTTCACGTTTCCTACACCTCAACACTGACTGTTCTTCACATTTCCTACACCACAACACCGACTGTTCTTCACGTTTCCTACACCTCAACACTGACTGTTCTTCACGTTTCCTAAACAACAACACCGAAAGTTCTTCACGTTTCCTACACCACAACACCAACTGTTCTTCACGTTTCCTACACCACAACACCGACAGTTCTTCACGTTTCCTACACCTCAACACTGACTGTTCTTCACGTTTCCTACACCTCAACACTGACTGTTCTTCACGTTTCCTAAACAACAACACCGACAGTTCTTCACGTTTCCTACACCACAACACCGACTGTTCTTCACGTTTCCTACACCACAACACCGACTGTTCTTCACGTTCCCTACACCTCAACACCGACTGTTCTTCACGTTCCCTACACCACAACACCGACAGTTCTTCACGTTTTCTACACTACAACACCAACTGTACTTCACATTTCCTACACCACAACACCGACTGTTCTTCACGTTTCGTACACCACAACACCAACTGTTCTTCACATTTCCTACACCACAACACTGACTGTACTTCACATTTCCTACACCACAACACCGACTGTTCTTCACGTTTCCTACACCACAACACCAACTGTTCTTCACGTTTCCTACACCACAACACCGACAGTTCTTCACGTTTCCTACACCTCAACACTGACTGTTCTTCACATTTCCTACACCACAACACCGACGGTTCTTCACGTTTCCTACACCTCAACACTGACTGTTCTTCACGTTTCCTAAACAACACCGACAGTTCTTCACGTTTCCTACACCACAACACCAACTGTTCTTCACGTTCCCTACACCACAACACTGACAGTTCTTCACGTTTCCTACACCTCAACACTGACTGTTCTTCACATTTCCTACACCACAACACTGACTGTACTTCACATTTCCTACACCACAACACCGACTGTTCTTCACGTTTCCTACACCCCAGCACTGACTGTTCTTCACGTTCCCTACACCTCAACACCGACTGTTCTTCACGTTTCCTACACTACAACACCGACTGTTCTTCACGTTCCCTACACCACAACACCGACTGTTCTTCACGTTCCCTACACCACAACACCGACAGTTCTTCACGTTTCCTACACTACAACACCGACTGTTCTTCACGTTCCCTACACCACAACACCGACTTTTCTTCAGTTTCGTACACCACAACACCGACAGTTCTTCACGTTCCCAACACCACAACACCGACAGTTCTTCACGTTTCCTACACTACAACATCGACTGTTCTTCACGTTCCCTACACCTCAACACCGACTGTTCTTCACATTCCCTACACCTCAACACCGACTGTTCTTCATGTTTCCTACACAACATCGACTATTCTTCACATTCCCTACAACTCAACACCGACTGTTCTTCATGTTCCCTACACCTCAACACCGACTGTTCTTCACGTTTCCTACACCACAACACTGACTGTACTTCACATTTCCTACACCACAACACCGACTGTTCTTCACGTTTCCTACACCCCAGCACTGACTGTTCTTCACGTTCCCTACACCTCAACACCGACTGTTCTTCACGTTCCCTACACCACAACACCGACAGTTCTTCACGTTTCCTACACCTCAACACCGACCGTTCTTCACGTTCCCTACACCTCAACACCGACTGTTCTTCACGTTTCCTACACCACAACACTTACTGTACTTCACATTTCCTACACCACAACACTGACTGTTCTTCATGTTCCTTACACAACACCGACTGTTCTTCACGTTCCCTACACCACAACACCGACTGTTCTTCACGTTCCCAACACCACAACACTGACTGTTCTTCACATTCCCTACACCACAACACCGACTGTTCTTCACGTTCCCGACACTACAACACCGACTGTTCTTCACGTTCCCTACACCTCAACACCGACTGTTCTTCACGTTCCCTACACCACAACACCGACAGTTCTTCACGTTTCCTACACTACAACACCGACTGTTCTTCACGTTCCCTACACCACAACACCGACTGTTCATCACGTTTCATACACCACAACACCGACTGTTCTTCACGTTCCCAACACCACAACACCGACAGTTCTTCACGTTTACTACACTACAACACCGACTGTTCTTCACGTTTCCTACACCACAACACCGACTGTTCTTCACATTTCCTACACCACAACACCGACTGTTCTTCACGTTCCCTACACCCCAACACTGACTGTTCTTCACGTTCCCTACACCACAACACCGACAGTTCTTCACGTTTCCTACACCTCAACACCGACTGTTCTTCACATTCCCTACACCTCAACACCGACTGTTCTTCATGTTTCCTACACAACATCGACTATTCTTCACATTCCCTACAACTCAACACCGACTGTTCTTCATGTTCCCTACACCTCAACACCGACTGTTCTTCACGTTTCCTACACCACAACACTGACTGTACTTCACATTTCCTACACCACAACACCGACTGTTCTTCACGTTTCCTACACCCCAGCACTGACTGTTCTTCACGTTCCCTACACCTCAACACCGACTGTTCTTCACGTTCCCTACACCACAACACCGACAGTTCTTCACGTTTCCTACACCTCAACACCGACCGTTCTTCACGTTCCCTACACCTCAACACCGACTGTTCTTCACGTTTCCTACACCACAACACTTACTGTACTTCACATTTCCTACACCACAACACTGACTGTTCTTCATGTTCCTTACACAACACCGACTGTTCTTCACGTTCCCTACACCACAACACCGACTGTTCTTCACGTTCCCAACACCACAACACTGACTGTTCTTCACATTCCCTACACCACAACACCGACTGTTCTTCACGTTCCCGACACTACAACACCGACTGTTCTTCACGTTCCCTACACCTCAACACCGACTGTTCTTCACGTTCCCTACACCACAACACCGACAGTTCTTCACGTTTCCTACACTACAACACCGACTGTTCTTCACGTTCCCTACACCACAACACCGACTGTTCTTCACGTTTCATACACCACAACACCGACTGTTCTTCACGTTCCCAACACCACAACACCGACAGTTCTTCACGTTTACTACACTACAACACCGACTGTTCTTCACGTTTCCTACACCACAACACCGACTGTTCTTCACATTTCCTACACCACAACACCGACTGTTCTTCACGTTCCCTACACCCCAACACTGACTGTTCTTCACGTTCCCTACACCACAACACCGACAGTTCTTCACGTTTCCTACACTACAACACCGACTGTTCTTCACGTTCCCTACACCACAACACCGACTGTTCTTCACGTTTCCTACACCACAACATCGACTGTTCTTCACGTTTCCTACACCACAACACCAACTGTTCTTCACGTTCCCTACACCCCAACACTGACTGTTCTTCACGTTCCCTACACCACAACACCGAATGTTCTTCACGTTTCCTACACTACAACCACCGACTGTTCTTCACGTTCCCTACACGACAACACCGACTGTTCTTCACGTTTCGTACACCACAACACCGACTGTTCTTCACGTTTCCTACACCTCAACACTGACTGTTCTTCACGTTTCCTACACCACAACACCAACTGTTCTTCACGTTTCCTACACCACAACACTGACTGTACTTCACATTTCCTACACTACAACACCGACTGTTCTTCACGTTCCCTACACCACAACACCGACTGTTCTTCACGTTTCGTACACCACAACACCGACTGTTCTTCACGTTTCCTACACCTCAACACTGACTGTTCTTCACGTTTCCTACACCACAACACCAACTGTTCTTCACGTTTCCTACACCACAACACTTACTGTACTTCACATTTCCTACACCACAACACTGACTGTTCTTCATGTTCCTTACACAACACCGACTGTACTTCACATTTCCTATACCTTAGCACCGACTGTTCTTCACGTTTCCTAAACTACAACACCGACAGTTCTTCACGTTTCCTACACTACAACACCGACTGTTCTTCATGTTTCCTACACCACAACACCGACTGTTCTTCACTTTTCCTACACCACAACACCGACTGTTCTTCACGTTCCCTACACCTCAACACCGACTGTTCTTCACGTTCCCTACACCACAACACCGACAGTTCTTCACGTTTCCTACACTACAACACCAACTGTACTTCACATTTCCTACACCACAACACCGACTGTTCTTCACGTTTCGTACACCACAACACCAACTGTTCTTCACGTTTCCTACACCACAACACTGACTGTACTTCACATTTCCTACACCACAACACCGACTGTTCTTCACGTTTCCTACACCACAACACCAACTGTTCTTCACGTTTCCTACACCACAACACCGACAGTTCTTCACGTTTCCTACACCACAACACCGACAGTTCTTCACGTTTCCTACACCTCAACACTGACTGTTCTTCACATTTCCTACACCACAACACCGACTGTTCTTCACGTTTCCTACACCTCAACACTGACTGTTCTTCACGTTTCCTAAACAACAACACCGAAAGTTCTTCACGTTTCCTACACCACAACACCAACTGTTCTTCACGTTTCCTACACCACAACACCGACAGTTCTTCACGTTTCCTACACCTCAACACTGACTGTTCTTCACGTTTCCTACACCTCAACACTGACTGTTCTTCACGTTTCCTAAACAACAACACCGACAGTTCTTCACGTTTCCTACACCACAACACCGACTGTTCTTCACGTTTCCTACACCACAACACCGACTGTTCTTCACGTTCCCTACACCTCAACACCGACTGTTCTTCACGTTCCCTACACCACAACACCGACAGTTCTTCACGTTTCCTACACTACAACACCAACTGTACTTCACATTTCCTACACCACAACACCGACTGTTCTTCACGTTTCGTACACCACAACACCAACTGTTCTTCACGTTTCCTACACCACAACACTGACTGTACTTCACATTTCCTACACCACAACACCGACTGTTCTTCACGTTTCCTACACCACAACACCAACTGTTCTTCACGTTTCCTACACCACAACACCGACAGTTCTTCACGTTTCCTACACCTCAACACTGACTGTTCTTCACATTTCCTACACCACAACACCGACTGTTCTTCACGTTTCCTACACCTCAACACTGACTGTTCTTCACGTTTCCTAAACAACAACACCGACAGTTCTTCACGTTTCCTACACCACAACACCAACTGTTCTTCACGTTTCCTACACCACAACACCGACAGTTCTTCACGTTTCCTACACCTCAACACTGACTGTTCTTCACATTTCCTACACCACAACACCGACTGTACTTCACATTTCCTATACCTTAGCACCGACTGTTCTTCACGTTTCCTAAACTACAACACCGACAGTTCTTCACGTTTCCTACACTACAACACCGACTGTTCTTCACGTTTCCTACACCACAACACCGACTGTTCTTCACGTTTCCTACACCACAACACCGACTGTTCTTCACGTTCCCTACACCTCAACACCGACTGTTCTTCACGTTCCCTACACCACAACACCGACAGTTCTTCACGTTTCCTACACTACAACACCAACTGTACTTCACATTTCCTACACCACAACACCAACTGTTCTTCACGTTTCCTACACCACAACACTGACTGTACTTCACATTTCCTACACCACAACACCGACTGTTCTTCACGTTTCCTACACCACAACACCAACTGTTCTTCACGTTTCCTACACCACAACACCGACAGTTCTTCACGTTTCCTACACCTCAACACTGACTGTTCTTCACATTTCCTACACCACAACACCGACTGTTCTTCACGTTTCCTACACCTCAACACTGACTGTTCTTCACGTTTCCTGTACCACAACACGAATTGTTCGTCACGTTTCCTACACCACAACACTGACAGTACTTCACATTTCCTACACCACAACACTGACTGTTCTTCACGTTTCCTACACCTCAACACTGACTGTATTTCACGTTCCCTACACCTCAACACCGACACTTCTTCACATTTCCTACACCACAACACCGACTGCTCTTCACGTTTCGTACACCTCAACACCGACTTTTCTTCACATTTCCTACACCACAACACCGACTGTACTTCACATTTCCTATACCTTAGCACCGACTGTTCTTCACGTTTCCTACACTGCAACACCGACTGTTCTTCACGTTCCCTACACCTCAACACTGACTGTTCTTCACGTTCCCTACACCTCAACACCGACTGTTCTTCACGTTTCCTACACTACAACACCGACTGTTCTTCACGTTCCCTACACCAAAACACCGACTGTTCTTCACGTTCCCTACACCACAACACCGACAGTTCTTCACGTTTCCTACACTACAACACCGACTGTTCTTCACGTTCCCTACACCACAACACCGACTGTTCTTCAGTTTCGTACACCACAACACCGACTGTTCTTCACGTTCCCAACACCACAACACCGACAGTTCTTCACGTTTCCTACACTACAACATCGACTGTTCTTCACGGTCCCTACACCTCAACACCGACTGTTCTTCACATTCCCTACACCTCAACACCGACTGTTCTTCATGTTTCCTACACAACATCGACTATTCTTCACATTCCCTACAACTCAACACCGACTGTTCTTCACGTTCCCTACACCTCAACACCGACTGTTCTTCACGTTTCCTACACCACAACACTGACTGTACTTCACATTTCCTACACCACAACACCGACTGTTCTTCACGTTTCCTACACCCCAGCACTGACTGTTCTTCACGTTCCCTACACCTCAACACCGACTGTTCTTCACGTTCCCTACACCACAACACCGACAGTTCTTCACGTTTCCTACACCTCAACACCGACCGTTCTTCACGTTCCCTACACCTCAACACCGACTGTTCTTCACGTTTCCTACACCACAACACTTACTGTACTTCACATTTCCTACACCACAACACTGACTGTTCTTCATGTTCCTTACACAACACCGACTGTTCTTCACGTTCCCTACACCACAACACCGACTGTTCTTCACGTTCCCTACACCACAACACTGACTGTTCTTCACGTTCCCTACACCACAACACCGACTGTTCTTCACGTTCCCGACACTACAACACTGACTGTTCTTCACGTTCCCTACACCTCAACACCGATTGTTCTTCACGTTCCCTACACCACAACACCGACAGTTCTTCACGTTTCCTACACTACAACACCGACTGTTCTTCACGTTCCCTACACCACAACACCGACTGTTCTTCACGTTTCATACACCACAACACCGACTGTTCTTCACGTTCCCAACACCACAACACCGACAGTTCTTCATGTTTCCTACACTACAACACCGACTGTTCTTCACGTTTCCTACACCACAACACCGACTGTTCTTCACGTTTCCTACACCACAACACCGACTGTTCTTCACGTTCCCTACACCCCAACACTGACTGTTCTTCACGTTCCCTACACCACAACACCGACAGTTCTTCACGTTTCCTACACTACAACACCGAATGTTCTTCACGTTCCCTACACCACAACACCGACTGTTCTTCACGTTTCCTACACCACAACATCGACTGTTCTTCATGTTTCCTACACCACAACACCAACTGTTCTTCACATTCCCTACACCCCAACACTGACTGTTCTTCACGTTCCCTACACCACAACACCGACAGTTCTTCACGTTTCCTACACTACAACCACCGACTGTTCTTCACGTTCCCTACACGACAACACCGACTGTTCTTCACGTTTCATACACCACAACACCGACTGTTCTTCACGTTCCCAACACCACAACACCGACAGTTCTTCACGTTTCCTACACTACAACACCGACTGTTCTTCACGTTTCCTACACCACAACACTGACTGTACTTCACATTTCCTACACCACAACACCGACTGTTCTTCACGTTTCCTACACCACAACACCAACTGTTCTTCACGTTTCCTACACCACAACACCGACAGTTCTTCACGTTTCCTACACCTCAACACTGACTGTTCTTCACATTTCCTACACCACAACACCGACTGTTCTTCACGTTTCCTACACCTCAACACTGACTGTTCTTCACGTTTCCTGTACCACAACACCAATTGTTCGTCACGTTTCCTACACCACAACACTGACTGTACTTCACATTTCCTACACCACAACACTGACTGTTCTTCACGTTTCCTACACCTCAACACTGACTGTATTTCACGTTCCCTACACCTCAACACCGACACTTCTTCACATTTCCTACACCACAACACCGACTGCTCTTCACGTTTCGTACACCTCAACACCGACTTTTCTTCACATTTCCTACACCACAACACCGACTGTACTTCACATTTCCTATACCTTAGCACCGACTGTTCTTCACGTTTCCTACACTGCAACACCGACTGTTCTTCACGTTCCCTACACCTCAACACTGACTGTTCTTCACGTTCCCTACACCTCAACACCGACTGTTCTTCACGTTTCCTACACTACAACACCGACTGTTCTTCACGTTCCCTACACCACAACACCGACTGTTCTTCACGTTCCCTACACCACAACACCGACAGTTCTTCACGTTTCCTACACTACAACACCGACTGTTCTTCACGTTCCCTACACCACAACACCGACTGTTCTTCAGTTTCGTACACCACAACACCGACTGTTCTTCACGTTCCCAACACCACAACACCGACAGTTCTTCACGTTTCCTACACTACAACATCGACTGTTCTTCACGGTCCCTACACCTCAACACCGACTGTTCTTCACATTCCCTACACCTCAACACCGACTGTTCTTCATGTTTCCTACACAACATCGACTATTCTTCACATTCCCTACAACTCAACACCGACTGTTCTTCACGTTCCCTACACCTCAACACCGACTGTTCTTCACGTTTCCTACACCACAACACTGACTGTACTTCACATTTCCTACACCACAACACCGACTGTTCTTCACGTTTCCTACACCCCAGCACTGACTGTTCTTCACGTTCCCTACACCTCAACACCGACTGTTCTTCACGTTCCCTACACCACAACACCGACAGTTCTTCACGTTTCCTACACCTCAACACCGACCGTTCTTCACGTTCCCTACACCTCAACACCGACTGTTCTTCACGTTTCCTACACCACAACACTTACTGTACTTCACATTTCCTACACCACAACACTGACTGTTCTTCATGTTCCTTACACAACACCGACTGTTCTTCACGTTCCCTACACCACAACACCGACTGTTCTTCACGTTCCCTACACCACAACACTGACTGTTCTTCACGTTCCCTACACCACAACACCGACTGTTCTTCACGTTCCCGACACTACAACACTGACTGTTCTTCACGTTCCCTACACCTCAACACCGATTGTTCTTCACGTTCCCTACACCACAACACCGACAGTTCTTCACGTTTCCTACACCACAACACCGACTGTTCTTCACGTTCCCTACACCACAACACCGACTGTTCTTCACGTTTCATACACCACAACACCGACTGTTCTTCACGTTCCCAACACCACAACACCGACAGTTCTTCACGTTTCCTACACTACAACACCGACTGTTCTTCACGTTTCCTACACCACAACACCGACTGTTCTTCACGTTTCCTACACCTCAACACCGACTGTTCTTCACGTTCCCTACACCCCAACACTGACTGTTCTTCACGTTCCCTACACCACAACACCGACAGTTCTTCACGTTTCCTACACTACAACACCGACTGTTCTTCACGTTCCCTACACCACAACACCGACTGTTCTTCACGTTTCCTACACCACAACATCGACTGTTCTTCACGTTTCCTACACCACAACACCAACTGTTCTTCACGTTCCCTACACCCCAACACTGACTGTTCTTCACGTTCCCTACACCACAACACCGACAGTTCTTCACGTTTCCTACACTACAACCACCGACTGTTCTTCACGTTCCCTACACGACAACACCGACTGTTCTTCACGTTTCGTACACCACAACACCGACTGTTCTTCACGTTTCCTACACCTCAACACTGACTGTTCTTCACGTTTCCTACACCACAACACCAACTGTTCTTCACGTTTCCTACACCACAACACTGACTGTACTTCACATTTCCTACACTACAACACCGACTGTTCTTCACGTTCCCTACACCACAACACCGACTGTTCTTCACGTTTCGTACACCACAACACCGACTGTTCTTCACGTTTCCTACACCTCAACACTGACTGTTCTTCACGTTTCCTACACCACAACACCAACTGTTCTTCACGTTTCCTACACCACAACACTTACTGTACTTCACATTTCCTACACCACAACACTGACTGTTCTTCATGTTCCTTACACAACACCGACTGTACTTCACATTTCCTATACCTTAGCACCGACTGTTCTTCACGTTTCCTAAACTACAACACCGACAGTTCTTCACGTTTCCTACACTACAACACCGACTGTTCTTCACGTTTCCTACACCACAACACCGACTGTTCTTCACGTTTCCTACACCACAACACCGACTGTTCTTCATGTTCCCTACACCTCAACACCGACTGTTCTTCACGTTCCCTACACCACAACACCGACAGTTCTTCACGTTTCCTACACTACAACACCAACTGTACTTCACATTTCCTACACCACAACACCGACTGTTCTACACGTTTCGTACACCACAACACCAACTGTTCTTCACGTTTCCTACACCACAACACCGACTGTACTTCACATTTCCTACACCACAACACCGACTGTTCTTCACGTTTCCTACACCACAACACCAACTGTTCTTCACGTTTCCTACACCACAACACCGACAGTTCTTCACGTTTCCTACACCTCAACACTGACTGTTCTTCACATTTCCTACACCACAAGACCGACTGTTCTTCACGTTTCCTACACCTCAACACTGACTGTTCTTCACGTTTCCTAAACAACAACACCGACAGTTCTTCACGTTTCCTACACCACAACACCAACTGTTCTTCACGTTTCCTACACCACAACACCGACAGTTCTTCACGTTTCCTACACCTCAACACTGACTGTTCTTCACGTTTCCTACACCTCAACACTGACTGTTCTTCACGTTTCCTAAACAACAACACCGACAGTTCTTCACGTTTCCTACACCACAACACCGACTGTTCTTCACGTTTCCTACACCACAACACCGACTGTTCTTCACGTTCCCTACACCTCAACACCGACTGTTCTTCACGTTCCCTACACCACAACACCGACAGTTCTTCACGTTTCCTACACTACAACACCAACTGTACTTCACATTTCCTACACCACAACACCGACTGTTCTTCACGTTTCGTACACCACAACACCAACTGTTCTTCACGTTTCCTACACCACAACACTGACTGTACTTCACATTTCCTACACCACAACACCGACTGTTCTTCACGTTTCCTACACCACAACACCAACTGTTCTTCACGTTTCCTACACCACAACACCGACAGTTCTTCACGTTTCCTACACCTCAACACTGACTGTTCTTCACATTTCCTACACCACAACACCGACTGTTCTTCACGTTTCCTACACCTCAACACTGACTGTTCTTCACTTTTCCTAAACAACAACACCGACAGTTCTTCACGTTTCCTACACCACAACACCAACTGTTCTTCACGTTTCCTACACCACAACACCGACAGTACTTCACGTTTCCTACACCTCAACACTGACTGTTCTTCACATTTCCTACACCACAACACCGACTGTACTTCACATTTCCTATACCTTAGCACCGACTGTTCTTCACGTTTCCTAAACTACAACACCGACAGTTCTTCACGTTTCCTACACTACAACACCGACTGTTCTTCACGTTTCCTACACCACAACACCGACTGTTCTTCACGTTTCCTACACCACAACACCGACTGTTCTTCACGTTCCCTACACCTCAACACCGACTGTTCTTCACGTTCCCTACACCACAACACCGACAGTTCTTCACGTTTCCTACACTACAACACCAACTGTACTTCACATTTCCTACACCACAACACCAACTGTTCTTCACGTTTCCTACACCACAACACTGACTGTACTTCACATTTCCTACACCACAACACCGACTGTTCTTCACGTTTCCTACACCACAACACCAACTGTTCTTCACGTTTCCTACACCACAACACCGACAGTTCTTCACGTTTCCTACACCTCAACGTCGACTGTTCTTCACATTTCGTACACCACAACACCGACTGTTCTTCACGTTTCCTACACCTCAACACTGACTGTTCTTCACGTTTCGTACACCTCAACACTGACTGTTCTTCACGTTTCCTACACCTCAACACTGACTGTTCTTCACGTTCCCTACACCTCAACACCGACACTTCTTCACTTTCCTACACCACAACACCGACTGCTCTTCACGTTTCGTACACCTCAACACCGACTTTTCTTCACATTTCCTACACCACAACACCGACTGTACTTCACATTTCCTATACCTTAGCACCGACTTTTCTTCACGTTTCCTACACTGCAACACCGACTGTTCTTCACGTTCCCTACACCTCAACACTGACTGTTCTTCACGTTCCCTACACCACAACACCGACTGTTCTTCATGTTCCCTACACCACAACACTGACTGTACTTCATATTTCCTACATCACAACACCGACTGTTCTTCACATTTTCTACACCTCAACACTGACTGTACTTCACATTTCCTATACCTTAGCACCGACTGTTCTTCACGTTTCCTACACTACAACACCGACTGTTCTTCACGTTCCCTACACCACAACACCGACTGTTCTTCACGTTCCCTACACCACAACATTGACTGTACTTCACATTTCCTACATCAGAACACCGACTGTTCTTCACATTTTCTAAAACTCAACACCGACTGTACTTCACATTTCCTACACCTCAACACCGACTGTTCTTCACGTTCCCTACACCACACCGACTGTTCTTCACGTTTCCTACACAACACCGAATGTTCTTCACGTTCCCTACACAACACCGACTGTTCTTCACGTTTCCTACACAACACCGACTGTTCTTCACGTTCCCTACACCTCAACACCGACTGTTCTTCACGTTTCGTAAACCTCAACACCGACTGTTCTTCACGTTCCCTACACCACATCTACTGTTCTTCACGTTCCCTACACCTCAACACCGACTGTTCTTCACGTTCCCTACACCTCAACACCGACTGTTCTTCACGTTTCCTACACAACATCGACTGTTCTTCACATTCCCTACACCTCAACGACTGTTCTTCACGTTCCCTACACCTCAACACCGACTGCTCTTCACGTTTCCTACACAACATCGACTGTTCTTCACGTTCCCTACACCTCAACACCGACTGTTCTTCACGTTCCCTACACCTCAACACCGACTGTTCTTCATGTTTCCTACACAACATAGACTATTCTTCACATTCCCTACAACTCAACACCGACTGTTCTTCACGTTCCCTACACCTCAACACCGACTGTTCTTCACGTTTCCTACACCACAACACTGACTGTACTTCACATTTCCTACACCACAACACCGACCGTTCTTCACGTTCCCTACACCACAACACCGACTGTTCTTCACGTTTCCTACAACCCAGCACTGACTGTTCTTCACGTTCCCTACACCTCAACACCGACTGTTCTTCACGTTCCCTACACCACAACACCGACAGTTCTTCACGTTTCAAACACCTCAACACCGACCGTTCTTCACGTTCCCTACACCACAACACCGACTGTTCTTCACGTTTCCTACACCACAACACTTACTGTACTTCACATTTCCTACACCACAACACTGACTGTTCTTCATGTTCCTTACACAACACCGACTGTTCTTCACGTTCCCTACACCACAACACCGACTGTTCTTCACGTTTCCTACACCTCAACACCGACTGTTCTTCACGTTCCCTGCACCACAACACCGACTGTTCTTCACGTTACGTACACCTCAACACCGACAGTTCTTCACATTTCCTACACCACAGCACCGACTGTCCTTCACGTTTCGTACACCTCAACACCGACTGTTCTTCACGTTTCCTACACCACAACACCGACTGTTCTTCACGTTTCCTACACCACAACACCGACTGTTCTTCACGTTTCCTACACAACACCGATTGTTCTTCACGTTCCCTACACCACAACACTGACTGTTCTTCACATTCCCTACACCACAACACCGACTGTTCTTCACGTTCCCAACACCACAACACCGACAGATCTTCACGTTTCCTACACTACAACACCGACTGTTCTTCACGTTTCCTACACCACAACACCGACTGTTCTTCACGTTTCCTACACCACAACACCGACTGTTCTTCACGTTCCCTACACCCCAACACTGACTGTTCTTCACGTTCCCTACACCACAACACCGACTGTTCTTCACGTTCCCAACACCACAACACCGACTGTTCTTCACGTTCCCTACACCACAACACTGACTGTTCTTCACGTTCCCTACACCACAACACCGACTGTTCTTCACGTTCCCAACACCACAACACCGACAGTTCTTCACGTTTCCTACACTACAACACCGACTGTTCTTCACGTTCCCTACACCACAACACCGACTGTTCTTCACGTTTCCTACACCACAACATCGACTGTTCTTCACGTTTCCTACACAACACCGACTGTTCTTCACGTTCCCTACACCCCAACACTGACTGTTCTTCACGTTCCCTACACCACAACACCGACAGTCCTTCACTTTTCCTACACTACAACACCGACTGTTCTTCACGTTCCCTACACCACAACACCGACTGTTCTTCAGTTTCGTACACCACAACACCGACTGTTCTTCACGTTCCCAACACCACAACACCGACAGTTCTTCACGTTTCCTACACTACAACACCGACTGTTCTTCACGTTTCCTACACCACAACACCGACTGTTCTTCACGTTTCCTACACCACAACACCGACTGTTCTTCACGTTCCCTACACCTCAACACCGACTGTTCTTCACGTTCCCTACACCACAACACCGACAGTTCTTCACGTTTCCTACACTACAACACCGACTGTACTTCACATTTCCTACACCACAACACCGACTGTTCTTCACGTTTCGTACACCACAACACCAACTGTTCTTCACGTTTCCTACACCACAACACTGACTGTACTTCACATTTCCTACACCACAACACCGACTGTTCTTCACGTTTCGTACGCCTCAACACCGACTGTTCTTCACGTTTCCTACACCTCAACACTGACTGTTCTTCATGTTTCCTACACCACAACACCAACTGTTCTTCACGTTTCCTACACCACAACACTGACTGTACTTCACATTTCCTACACCACAACACCGACTGTTCTTCACGTTTCCTACACCTCAACACTGACTGTTCTTCACGTTTCCTACACCACAACACCAACTGTTCTTCACATTTCCTACACCACAACACTGACTGTACTTCACATTTCCTACACCACAACACCGACTGTTCTTCACGTTTCCTACACCTCAACACTGACTGTTCTTCACGTTTCCTACACCACAACACCAACTGTTCTTCACGTTTCCTACACCACAACACTGACTGTACTTCACATTTCCTACACCACAACACCGACTGTTCTTCACGTTCCCAACACCACAACACCGACTGTTCTTCACGTTCCCTACACCACAACACTGACTGTTCTTCACGTTCCCTACACCACAACACCAACTGTTCTTCACGTTCCCAACACCACAACACCGACAGTTCTTCACGTTTCCTACACTACAACACCGACTGTTCTTCACGTTCCCTACACCACAACACCGACTGTTCTTCACGTTTCCTACACCACAACATCGACTGTTCTTCACGTTTCCTACACCACAACACCGACTGTTCTTCACGTTCCCTACACCCCAACACTGACTGTTCTTCACGTTCCCTACACCACAACACCGACAGTCCTTCACTTTTCCTACACTACAACACCGACTGTTCTTCACGTTCCCTACACCACAACACCGACTGTTCTTCAGTTTCGTACACCACAACACCGACTGTTCTTCACGTTCCCAACACCACAACACCGACAGTTCTTCACGTTTCCTACACTACAACACCGACTGTTCTTCACGTTTCCTACACCACAACACCGACTGTTCTTCACGTTTCCTACACCACAACACCGACTGTTCTTCACGTTCCCTACACCTCAACACCGACTGTTCTTCACGTTCCCTACACCACAACACCGACAGTTCTTCACGTTTCCTACACTACAACACCGACTGTACTTCACATTTCCTACACCACAACACCGACTGTTCTTCACGTTTCGTACACCACAACACCAACTGTTCTTCACGTTTCCTACACCACAACACTGACTGTACTTCACATTTCCTACACCACAACACCGACTGTTCTTCACGTTTCGTACGCCTCAACACCGACTGTTCTTCACGTTTCCTACACCTCAACACTGACTGTTCTTCATGTTTCCTACACCACAACACCAACTGTTCTTCACGTTTCCTACACCACAACACTGACTGTACTTCACATTTCCTACACCACAACACCGACTGTTCTTCACGTTTCCTACACCTCAACACTGACTGTTCTTCACGTTTCCTACACCACAACACCAACTGTTCTTCACATTTCCTACACCACAACACTGACTGTACTTCACGTTCCCTACACCACAACACCGACTGTTCTTCACGTTTCCTACACCTCAACACTGACTGTTCTTCACGTTCCCTACACCACAACACCGACAGTTCTTCACATTTCCTACACCACAACACCGACGGCTCTTCACGTTTCGTACACCTCAACACCGACTGTTCTTCACGTTTCCTACACCACAACACCAACTGTTCTTCACGTTCCCTACACCACAACACTGACTGTACTTCATATTTCCTACATCACAACACCGACTGTTCTTCACATTTTCTACACCTCAACACTGACTGTACTTCACATTTCCTATACCTTAGCACCGACTGTTCTTCACGTTCCCTACACCACAACACCGACTGTTCTTCACGTTCCCTACACCACAACACCGACTGTTCTTCACGTTACCTACACCTTAACACCGACTGTTCTTCACGTTCCCTACACCTCAACACTGACTGTTCTTCACGTTCCCTACACCACAACACCGACTGTTCTTCATGTTCCCTACACTACAACACTGACTGTACTTCATATTTCCTACATCACAACACCGACTGTTCTTCACATTTTCTACACCTCAACACTGACTGTACTTCACATTTCCTATACCTTAGCACCGACTGTTCTTCACGTTCCCTACACCACAACACCGACTGTTCTTCACGTTCCCTACACCACAACATTGACTGTACTTTACATTTCCTACATCAGAACACCGACTGTTCTTCACATTTTCTAAAACTCAACACTCACTGTACTTCACATTTCCTACACCTTAGCTCCGACTGTTCTTCACGTTTCCCACACCTCAACACCGACTGTACTTCACATTTCCTACACCACAACACCGACTGTTCTTCACGTTTCGTACACCTCAACACCGACTGTTCTTCACGTTTCATATACCTTAACACCGACTGTTCTTCACGTTCCTACACAACACAGACTGTTCTTCACGTTTCCTACACCACAACACCGACTGTTCTTCACGTTTCCTACACCTCAACACCGACTGTTCTTCACGTTCCCTACACCTCAACACCGACTGTTCTTCACGTTTCGTACACCTCAACACTGACTGTTCTTCACGTTTCCTACACCACAACACCGACTGTTCTTCACGTTTCGTACACCACAACACTGACTGTTCTTCACGTTTCGTACGCCTGAACACCGACTGTTCTTCACGTTTCGTACACCTCAACACTGACTGTACTTCACATTTCCTACACCACAACATCAACTGTTCTTCACGTTTCGTACACCTCAACACCGACTGTTCTTCACGTTCCCTACACCACAACACCGACTGTTCTTCATGTTTCCTACACCTCAACACCGACTGTTCTTCGCGTTTCCTACACCTCAACACCGACTGTTCTTCACGTTTCGTACACCTCAACACTGACTCTTCTTCACGTTTCCTACACCACAACACCGACTGTTCTTCATGTTTCGTACACCTCAACACCGACTGTTCTTCGCGTTTCGTACACCACAACACTGACTGTTCTTCACGTTTCGTACGCCTCAACACCGACTGTTCTTCATGTTTCGTACACCTCAACACTGACTGTACTTCACATTTCCTACACCACAACATCAACTGTTCTTCACGTTTCCTACACCCCAACACTGACTGTTCTTCACGTTCCCTACACCTCAACACCGACAGTTCTTCACGTTTCCTACACTACAACACTGACTGTTCTTCACGTTTCCTACACCACAACACCGACTGTTCTTCACGTTCCCTACACCACAACATTGACTGTACTTTACATTTCCTACATCAGAACACCGACTGTTCTTCACATTTTCTAAAACTCAACACTCACTGTACTTCACATTTCCTACACCTTAGCTCCGACTGTTCTTCACGTTTCCTACACCTCAACACCGACTGTACTTCACATTTCCTACACCACAACACCGACTGTTCTTCACGTTTCGTACACCTCAACACCGACTGTTCTTCACGTTTCATATACCTTAACACCGACTGTTCTTCACGTTCCTACACAACACAGACTGTTCTTCACGTTTCCTACACCACAACACCGACTGTTCTTCACGTTTCCTACACCTCAACACCGACTGTTCTTCACGTTCCCTACACCTCAACACCGACTGTTCTTCACGTTTCGTACACCTCAACACTGACTGTTCTTCACGTTTCCTACACCACAACACCGACTGTTCTTCACGTTTCGTACACCACAACACTGACTGTTCTTCACGTTTCGTACGCCTGAACACCGACTGTTCTTCACGTTTCGTACACCTCAACACTGACTGTACTTCACATTTCCTACACCACAACATCAACTGTTCTTCACGTTTCGTACACCTCAACACCGACTGTTCTTCACGTTCCCTACACCACAACACCGACTGTTCTTCATGTTTCCTACACCTCAACACCGACTGTTCTTCACGTTTCGTACACCTCAACACCGACTGTTCTTCACGTTTCGTACACCTCAACACTGACTCTTCTTCACGTTTCCTACACCACAACACCGACTGTTCTTCATGTTTCGTACACCTCAACACCGACTGTTCTTCGTGTTTCGTACACCACAACACTGACTGTTCTTCACGTTTCGTACGCCTCAACACCGACTGTTCTTCATGTTTCGTACACCTCAACACTGACTGTACTTCACATTTCCTACACCACAACATCAACTGTTCTTCACGTTTCGTACACCCCAACACTGACTGTTCTTCACGTTCCCTACACCTCAACACCGACAGTTCTTCACGTTTCCTACACTACAACACTGACTGTTCTTCACGTTTCCTACACCACAACACCGACAGTTCTTCACGTTTCCTACACTACAACACTGACTGTTCTTCACGTTTCCTACACCACAACACCGACTGTTCTTCACGTTTCCTACACCTCAACACTGACTGTTCTTCACCTTTCCTACACCACAACACCGACTGTTCTTCACGTTTCGTACACCTCAACAACGACTGTTCTTCACGTTTCCTACACCACAACACCGACTGTTCTTCACGTTTTGTACACCTCAACACCGACTGTTCTTCACGTTTCGTACACCACAACACTGACTGTTCTTCACGTTTCGTACGCCTCAACACCGACTGTTCTTCACGTTTCGTACACCTCAACACTGACTGTTCTTCACGTTTCCTACACCACAACACCAACTGTTCTTCACGTTTCCTACACCACAACACTGACTGTACTTCACATTTCCTACACCACAACACCGACTGTTCTTCACGTTTCCTACACCTCAACACTGACTGTTCTTCACGTTTCCTACACCACAACACCAACTGTTCTTCACGTTTCCTACACCACAACACTGACTGTACTTCACATTTCCTACACCACAACACCAACTATTCTTCACGTTTCCTACGTCTCAACACCGACAGTTCTTCACATTTCCTACACCACAACACCGACTGCTCTTCACGTTTCGTACACCTCAACACCGACTGTTCTTCACGTTTCCTACACCACAACACCGACTGTACTTCACATTTCCTGTACCTTAGCACCGACTGTTCTTCACGTTCCCTACACCACAACACCGACTGTTCTTCACGTTCCCTACACCACAACACCGACTGTTCTTCACGTTACCTACACCTTAACACCGACTGTTCTTCACGTTCCCTACACCTCAACACTGACTGTTCTTCACGTTCCCTACACCACAACACCGACTGTTCTTCATGTTCCCTACACCACAACACTGACTGTACTTCATATTTCCTACATCACAACACCGACTGTTCTTCACATTTTCTACACCTCAACACTGACTGTACTTCACATTTCCTATACCTTAGCACCGACTGTTCTTCACGTTCCCTACACCACAACACCGACTGTTCTTCACGTTCCCTACACCACAACATTGACTGTACTTTACATTTCCTACATCAGAACACCGACTGTTCTTCACATTTTCTAAAACTCAACACTCACTGTACTTCACATTTCCTACACCTTAGCTCCGACTGTTCTTCACGTTTCCTACACCTCAACACCGACTGTACTTCACATTTCCTACACCACAACACCGACTGTTCTTCACGTTTCGTACACCTCAACACCGACTGTTCTTCACGTTTCATATACCTTAACACCGACTGTTCTTCACGTTCCTACACAACACAGACTGTTCTTCACGTTTCCTACACCACAACACCGACTGTTCTTCACGTTTCCTACACCTCAACACCGACTGTTCTTCACGTTCCCTACACCTCAACACCGACTGTTCTTCACGTTTCGTACACCTCAACACTGACTGTTCTTCACGTTTCCTACACCACAACACCGACTGTTCTTCACGTTTCGTACACCACAACACTGACTGTTCTTCACGTTTCGTACGCCTGAACACCGACTGTTCTTCACGTTTCGTACACCTCAACACTGACTGTACTTCACATTTCCTACACCACAACATCAACTGTTCTTCACGTTTCGTACACCTCAACACCGACTGTTCTTCACGTTCCCTACACCACAACACCGACTGTTCTTCATGTTTCCTACACCTCAACACCGACTGTTCTTCACGTTTCGTACACCTCAACACCGACTGTTCTTCACGTTTCGTACACCTCAACACTGACTCTTCTTCACGTTTCCTACACCACAACACCGACTGTTCTTCATGTTTCGTACACCTCAACACCGACTGTTCTTCGTGTTTCGTACACCACAACACTGACTGTTCTTCACGTTTCGTACGCCTCAACACCGACTGTTCTTCATGTTTCGTACACCTCAACACTGACTGTACTTCACATTTCCTACACCACAACATCAACTGTTCTTCACGTTTCGTACACCCCAACACTGACTGTTCTTCACGTTCCCTACACCTCAACACCGACAGTTCTTCACGTTTCCTACACTACAACACTGACTGTTCTTCACGTTTCCTACACCACAACACCGACAGTTCTTCACGTTTCCTACACTACAACACTGACTGTTCTTCACGTTTCCTACACCACAACACCGACTGTTCTTCACGTTTCCTACACCTCAACACTGACTGTTCTTCACCTTTCCTACACCACAACACCGACTGTTCTTCACGTTTCGTACACCTCAACAACGACTGTTCTTCACGTTTCCTACACCACAACACCGACTGTTCTTCACGTTTTGTACACCTCAACACCGACTGTTCTTCACGTTTCGTACACCACAACACTGACTGTTCTTCACGTTTCGTACGCCTCAACACCGACTGTTCTTCACGTTTCGTACACCTCAACACTGACTGTTCTTCACGTTTCCTACACCACAACACCAACTGTTCTTCACGTTTCCTACACCACAACACTGACTGTACTTCACATTTCCTACACCACAACACCGACTGTTCTTCACGTTTCCTACACCTCAACACTGACTGTTCTTCACGTTTCCTACACCACAACACCAACTGTTCTTCACGTTTCCTACACCACAACACTGACTGTACTTCACATTTCCTACACCACAACACCAACTATTCTTCACGTTTCCTACGTCTCAACACCGACAGTTCTTCACATTTCCTACACCACAACACCGACTGCTCTTCACGTTTCGTACACCTCAACACCGACTGTTCTTCACGTTTCCTACACCACAACACCGACTGTACTTCACATTTCCTGTACCTTAGCACCGACTGTTCTTCACGTTCCCTACACCACAACACCGACTGTTCTTCACGTTCCCTACACCACAACACCGACTGTTCTTCACGTTACCTACACCTTAACACCGACTGTTCTTCACGTTCCCTACACCTCAACACTGACTGTTCTTCACGTTCCCTACACCACAACACCGACTGTTCTTCATGTTCCCTACACCACAACACTGACTGTACTTCATATTTCCTACATCACAACACCGACTGTTCTTCACATTTTCTACACCTCAACACTGACTGTACTTCACATTTCCTATACCTTAGCACCGACTGTTCTTCACGTTCCCTACACCACAACACCGACTGTTCTTCACGTTCCCTACACCACAACATTGACTGTACTTTACATTTCCTACATCAGAACACCGACTGTTCTTCACATTTTCTAAAACTCAACACTCACTGTACTTCACATTTCCTACACCTTAGCTCCGACTGTTCTTCACGTTTCCTACACCTCAACACCGACTGTACTTCACATTTCCTACACCACAACACCGACTGTTCTTCACGTTTCGTACACCTCAACACCGACTGTTCTTCACGTTTCATATACCTTAACACCGACTGTTCTTCACGTTCCTACACAACACAGACTGTTCTTCACGTTTCCTACACCACAACACCGACTGTTCTTCACGTTTCCTACACCTCAACACCGACTGTTCTTCACGTTCCCTACACCTCAACACCGACTGTTCTTCACGTTTCGTACACCTCAACACTGACTGTTCTTCACGTTTCCTACACCACAACACCGACTGTTCTTCACGTTTCGTACACCACAACACTGACTGTTCTTCACGTTTCGTACGCCTGAACACCGACTGTTCTTCACGTTTCGTACACCTCAACACTGACTGTACTTCACATTTCCTACACCACAACATCAACTGTTCTTCACGTTTCGTACACCTCAACACCGACTGTTCTTCACGTTCCCTACACCACAACACCGACTGTTCTTCATGTTTCCTACACCTCAACACCGACTGTTCTTCACGTTTCGTACACCTCAACACCGACTGTTCTTCACGTTTCATACACCTCAACACTGACTCTTCTTCACGTTTCCTACACCACAACACCGACTGTTCTTCATGTTTCGTACACCTCAACACCGACTGTTCTTCGCGTTTCGTACACCACAACACTGACTGTTCTTCACGTTTCGTACGCCTCAACACCGACTGTTCTGCATGTTTCGTACACCTCAACACTGACTGTACTTCACATTTCCTACACCACAACATCAACTGTTCTTCACGTTTCGTACACCCCAACACTGACTGTTCTTCACGTTCCCTACACCTCAACACCGACAGTTCTTCACGTTTCCTACACTACAACACTGACTGTTCTTCACGTTTCCTACACCACAACACCGACAGTTCTTCACGTTTCCTACACTACAACACTGACTGTTCTTCACGTTTCCTACACCACAACACCGACTGTTCTTCACGTTTCCTACACCTCAACACTGACTGTTCTTCACCTTTCCTACACCACAACACCGACTGTTCTTCACGTTTCGTACACCTCAACACTGACTGTTCTTCACGTTTCCTACACCACAACACCGACTGTTCTTCACGTTTTGTACACCTCAACACCGACTGTTCTTCACGTTTCGTACACCACAACACTGACTGTTCTTCACGTTTCGTACGCCTCAACACCGACTGTTCTTCACGTTTCGTACACCTCAACACTGACTGTTCTTCACGTTTCCTACACCACAACACCAACTGTTCTTCACGTTTCCTACACCACAACACTGACTGTACTTCACATTTCCTACACCACAACACCGACTGTTCTTCACATTTCCTACACCTCAACACTGACTGTTCTTCACCTTCCCTACACCTCAACACTGACTGTTCTTCACGTTTCCTCCACCACAACACCGACTGTACTTCACATTTCCTACACCACAACACCGACTGTTCTTCACGTTTCGTACGCCTCACTCCGACTGTTCTTCACGTTTCCTATACCTTAACACCGACTATTTTTCACGTTCCTACTCCACAACACCAACTGTTCTTCACGTTTCCTACACCACAACACCGACTGTTCTTCACGTTTCCTACACCTCAACACCGACTGTTCTTCACGTTTCGTACACCTCAACACCGACTGTTCTTCATGTTTCGTACACCTCAACACTGACTGTTCTTCACGTTTCCTACACCACAACACCGAATGTTCTTCACGTTTCGTACACGTCAACACCGACTGTTCTTCACGTTTCGTACACCACAACACTGACTGTTCTTCACGTTTCGTACGCCTCAACACCGACTGTTCTTCACGTTTCGTACACCTCTACACTGACTGTACTTCACATTTCCTACACCACAACACCAACTGTTCTTCACGTTTCCTACACCACAACACCGACTGTTCTTCACGGTTCCTACACCACAACACCGACTGTTCTTCACGTTCCCTACACCTCAACACTGACTGCTCTTCTCGTTTCCTACACCACAACACCGACTGTTCTTCACGTTCCCTACACCACAACACTGACTGTACTTCATATTTCCTACATCACAACACCGACTGTTCTTCACATTTTCTACACCTCAACACTGACTGTACTTCACATTTCCTATACCTTAGCACCGACTGTTCTTCACGTTTCCTACACTACAACACCGACTGTTCTTCACGTTCCCTACACCACAACACCGACTGTTCTTCACGTTCCCTACACCACAACATTGACTGTACTTCACATTTCCTACATCAGAACACCGACTGTTCTTCACATTTTCTAAAACTCAACACCGACTGTACTTCACATTTCCTACACCCCAACACCGACTGTTCTTCACGTTCCCTACACCACACCGACTGTTCTTCACGTTTCCTACACAACACCGAATGTTCTTCACGTTCCCTACACAACACCGACTGTTCTTCACGTTTCCTACACAACACCGACTGTTCTTCACGTTCCCTACACCTCAACACCGACTGTTCTTCACGTTTCGTAAACCTCAACACCGACTGTTCTTCACGTTCCCTACACCACATCGACTGTTCTTCACGTTCCCTACACCTCAACACCGACTGTTCTTCACGTTCCCTACACCTCAACACCGACTGTTCTTCACGTTTCCTACACAACATCGACTGTTCTTCACATTCCCTACACCTCAACAACGACTGTTCTTCACGTTCCCTACACCTCAACACCGACTGCTCTTCACGTTTCCTACACAACATCGACTGTTCTTCACGTTCCCTACACCTCAACACCGACTGTTCTTCACGTTCCCTACACCTCAACACCGACTGTTCTTCATGTTTCCTACACAACATCGACTATTCTTCACATTCCCTACAACTCAACACCGACTGTTCTTCACGTTCCCTACACCTCAACACCGACTGTTCTTCACGTTTCCTACACCACAACACTGACTGTACTTCACATTTCCTACACCACAACACCGACTGTTCTTCACATTTCCTACACCCCAGCACTGACTGTTCTTCACGTTCCCTACACCTCAACACCGACTGTTCTTCACGTTCCCTACACCACAACACCGACAGTTCTTCACGTTTCCTACACCTCAACACCGACCGTTCTTCACGTTCCCTACACCACAACACCGACTGTTCTTCACGTTTCCTACACCACAACACTTACTGTACTTCACATTTCCTACACCACAACACTGACTGTACTTCATGTTCCTTACACAACACCGACTGTTCTTCACGTTCCCTACACCACAACACCGACTGTTCTTCACGTTTCCTACACCTCAACACCGACTGTTCTTCACGTTCCCTGCACCACAACACCGACTGTTCTTCACGTTACGTACACCTCAACACCGACAGTTCTTCACATTTCCTACACCACAACACCGACTGTCCTTCACGTTTCGTACACCTCAACACCGACTGTTCTTCACGTTTCCTACACCACAACACCGACTGTTCTTCACGTTTCCTACACCACAACACCGACTGTTCTTCACGTTTCCTACACAACACCGACTGTTCTTCACGTTCCCTACACCACAACACTGACTGTACTTCACATTTCCTACACCACAACACTGACTGTACTTCATGTTCCTTACACAACACCGACTGTTCTTCACGTTCCCTACACCACAACAGCGACTGTTCTTCACGTTTCCTACACCTCAACACCGACTGTTCTTCACGTTCCCTGCACCACAACACCGACTGTTCTTCACGTTACGTACACCTCAACACCGACAGTTCTTCACATTTCCTACACCACAACACCGACTGTCCTTCACGTT
This sequence comes from Chiloscyllium plagiosum, assembly GCF_037043375.1. Classification (NCBI taxonomy): domain Eukaryota; kingdom Metazoa; phylum Chordata; class Chondrichthyes; order Orectolobiformes; family Hemiscylliidae; genus Chiloscyllium; species Chiloscyllium plagiosum. The sequence continues at coordinate 10,998,579 of NW_028270162.1, read as the reverse complement.
TCGTACACCTCAACACCGACTGTTCTTCACGTTTCCTACACCACAACACCGACTGTTCTTCACGTTTCCTACACCACAACACCGACTGTTCTTCACGTTTCCTACACAACACCGACTGTTCTTCACGTTCCCTACACCACAACACTGACTGTTCTTCACATTCCCTACACCACAACACCGACTGTTCTTCACGTTCCCAACACCACAACACTGACAGTTCTTCACGTTTCCTACACTACAACACCGACTGTTCTTCACGTTTCCTACACCACAACACCGACTGTTCTTCACGTTTCCTACACCACAACACCGACTGTTCTTCACGTTCCCTACACCCCAACACTGACTGTTCTTCACGTTCCCTACACCACAACACCGACTGTTCTTCACGTTCCCAACACCACAACACCGACTGTTCTTCACGTTCCCTACACCACAACACTGACTGTTCTTCACGTTCCCTACACCACAACACCGACTGTTCTTCACGTTCCCAACACCACAACACCGACAGTTCTTCACGTTTCCTACACTACAACACCGACTGTTCTTCACGTTCCCTACACCACAACACCGACTGTTCTTCACGTTTCCTACACCACAACATCGACTGTTCTTCACGTTTCCTACACCACAACACCGACTGTTCTTCACGTTCCCTACACCCCAACACTGACTGTTCTTCACGTTCCCTACACCACAACACCGACAGTTCTTCACGTTTCCTACACTACAACACCGACTGTTCTTCACGTTCCCTACACCACAACACCGACTGTTCTTCAGTTTCGTACACCACAACACCGACTGTTCTTCACGTTCCCAACACCACAACACCGACAGTTCTTCACGTTTCCTACGCTACAACACCGACTGTTCTTCACGTTTCCTACACCACAACACCGACTGTTCTTCACGTTTCCTACACCACAACACCGACTGTTCTTCACGTTCCCTACACCTCAACAACGACTGTTCTTCACGTTCCCTACACCACAACACCGACAGTTCTTCACGTTTCCTACACTACAACACCGACTGTACTTCACATTTCCTACACCACAACACCGACTGTTCCTCACGTTTCGTACACCACAACACCAACTGTTCTTCATGTTTCCTACACCACAACACTGACTGTACTTCACATTTCCTACACCACAACACCGACTGTTCTTCACGTTTCGTACGCCTCAACACCAACTGTTCTTCACGTTTCCTACACCTCAACACTGACTGTTCTTCATGTTTCCTACACCACAACACCAACTGTTCTTCACGTTTCCTACACCACAACACTGACTGTACTTCACATTTCCTACACCACAACACCGACTGTTCTTCACGTTTCCTACACCTCAACACTGACTGTTCTTCACGTTTCCTACACCACAACACCAACTGTTCTTCACATTTCCTACACCACAACACTGACTGTACTTCACATTTCCTACACCACAACACCGACTGTTCTTCACGTTTCCTACACCTCAACACTGACTGTTCTTCACGTTTCCTACACCACAACACCAACTGTTCTTCACGTTTCCTACACCACAACACTGACTGTACTTCACATTTCCTACACCACAACACCGACTGTACTTCACATTTCCTATACCTTAGCTCCGACTGTTCTTCACATTTCCTACACCACAACACCGACTGTACTTCACATTTCCTATACCTTAGCTCCGACTGTTCTTCACGTTTCCTACACCACAACACCGACTGTACTTCACATTTCCTACACCACAACACCGACTGTTCTTCACGTTTCATACACCTCAACACTGACTGTTCTTCACGTTTCCTACACCACAACACCGACTGTTCTTCACGTTTTGTACACCTCAACACCGACTGTTCTTCACGTTTCGTACACCACAACACTGACTGTTCTTCACGTTTCGTACGCCTCAACACCGACTGTTCTTCACGTTTCGTACACCTCAACACTGACTGTTCTTCACGTTTCCTACACCACAACACCAACTGTTCTTCACGTTTCCTACACCACAACACTGACTGTACTTCACATTTCCTACACCACAACACCGACTGTTCTTCACGTTTCCTACACCTCAACACTGACTGTTCTTCACGTTTCCTACACCACAACACCAACTGTTCTTCACGTTTCCTACACCACAACACTGACTGTACTTCACATTTCCTACACCACAACACCAACTATTCTTCACGTTTCCTACGTCTCAACACCGACAGTTCTTCACATTTCCTACACCACAACACCGACTGCTCTTCACGTTTCGTACACCTCAACACCGACTGTTCTTCACGTTTCCTACACCACAACACCGACTGTACTTCACATTTCCTGTACCTTAGCACCGACTGTTCTTCACGTTTCCTACACTACAACACCGACTGTTCTTCACGTTCCCTACACCTCAACACTGACTGTTCTTCACCTTCCCTACACCTCAACACTGACTGTTCTTCACGTTCCCTACACCACAACACTGACTGTACTTCACATTTCCTACATCACAACACCGACTGTACTTCACATTTCCTATACCTTAGCTCCGACTGTTCTTCACGTTTCCTCCACCACAACACCGACTGTACTTCACATTTCCTACACCACAACACCGACTGTTCTTCACGTTTCGTACGCCTCACTCCGACTGTTCTTCACGTTTCCTATACCTTAACACCGACTATTTTTCACGTTCCTACTCCACAACACCAACTGTTCTTCACGTTTCCTACACCACAACACCGACTGTTCTTCACGTTTCCTACACCTCAACACCGACTGTTCTTCACGTTTCGTACACCTCAACACCGACTGTTCTTCATGTTTCGTACACCTCAACACTGACTGTTCTTCACGTTTCCTACACCACAACACCGACTGTTCTTCACGTTTCGTACACGTCAACACCGACTGTTCTTCACGTTTCGTACACCACAACACTGACTGTTCTTCACGTTTCGTACGCCTCAACACCGACTGTTCTTCACGTTTCGTACACCTCTACACTGACTGTACTTCACATTTCCTACACCACAACACCAACTGTTCTTCACGTTTCCTACACCACAACACCGACTGTTCTTCACGGTTCCTACACCACAACACCGACTGTTCTTCACGTTCCCTACACCTCAACACTGACTGCTCTTCTCGTTTCCTACACCACAACACCGACTGCTCTTCACGTTTCGTACACCTCAACACCGACTGTACTTCACATTTTGTACACCTCAACACTGACTGTACTTCACATTTCCTACACCACAACGCCGACTGTTCTTCACATTTCGTACACCTCAACACTGACTGTACTTCACATTTCCTACACCACAACGCCGACTGTTCTTCACGTTTCCTACACCACAACACCGACTGTTCTTCACGTTTCGTACACCTCAACACTGACTGTTCTTCACGTATCCTACACCACAACACCGACTGTTCTTCACGTTCCCTACACCACAACACCGACTGTTCTTCACGTTCCCTACACCACAACACTGACTGTACTTCATATTTCCTACATCACAACACCGACTGTTCTTCACATTTTCTACACCTCAACACTGACTGTACTTCACATTTCCTATACCTTAGCACCGACTGTTCTTCACGTTCCCTACACCACCACACCGACTGTTCTTCACGTTCCCTACACCACAACACTGACTGTACTTCATATTTCCTACATCACAACACCGACTGTTCTTCACATTTTCTACACCTCAACACTGACTGTACTTCACATTTCCTATACCTTAGCACCGACTGTTCTTCACGTTTCCTACACTACAACACCGACTGTTCTTCACGTTCCCTACACCACAACACCGACTGTTCTTCACGTTCCCTACACCACAACATTGACTGTACTTCACATTTCCTACATCAGAACACCGACTGTTCTTCACATTTTCTAAAACTCAACACCGACTGTACTTCACATTTCCTACACCTCAACACCGACTGTTCTTCACGTTCCCTACACCACACCGACTGTTCTTCACGTTTCCTACACAACACCGAATGTTCTTCACGTTCCCTACACAACACCGACTGTTCTTCACGTTTCCTACACAACACCGACTGTTCTTCACGTTCCCTACACCTCAACACCGACTGTTCTTCACGTTTCGTAAACCTCAACACCGACTGTTCTTCACGTTCCCTACACCACATCGACTGTTCTTCACGTTCCCTACACCTCAACACCGACTGTTCTTCACGTTCCCTACACCTCAACACCGACTGTTCTTCACGTTTCCTACACAACATCGACTGTTCTTCACATTCCCTACACCTCAACAACGACTGTTCTTCACGTTCCCTACACCTCAACACCGACTGCTCTTCACGTTTCCTACACAACATCGACTGTTCTTCACGTTCCCTACACCTCAACACCGACTGTTCTTCACGTTCCCTACACCTCAACACCGACTGTTCTTCATGTTTCCTACACAACATCGACTATTCTTCACATTCCCTACAACTCAACACCGACTGTTCTTCACGTTCCCTACACCTCAACACCGACTGTTCTTCACGTTTCCTACACCACAACACTGACTGTACTTCACATTTCCTACACCACAACACCGACTGTTCTTCACATTTCCTACACCCCAGCACTGACTGTTCTTCACGTTCCCTACACCTCAACACCGACTGTTCTTCACGTTCCCTACACCACAACACCGACAGTTCTTCACGTTTCAAACACCTCAACACCGACCGTTCTTCACGTTCCCTACACCACAACACCGACTGTTCTTCACGTTTCCTACACCACAACACTTACTGTACTTCACATTTCCTACACCACAACACTGACTGTACTTCATGTTCCTTACACAACACCGACTGTTCTTCACGTTCCCTACACCACAACACCGACTGTTCTTCACGTTTCCTACACCTCAACACCGACTGTTCTTCACGTTCCCTGCACCACAAGACCGACTGTTCTTCACGTTACGTACACCTCAACACCGACAGTTCTTCACATTTCCTACACCACAACACCGACTGTCCTTCACGTTTCGTACACCTCAACACCGACTGTTCTTCACGTTTCCTACACCACAACACCGACTGTTCTTCACGTTTCCTACACCACAACACCGACTGTTCTTCACGTTTCCTACACAACACCGACTGTTCTTCACGTTCCCTACACCACAACACTGACTGTTCTTCACATTCCCTACACCACAACACCGACTGTTCTTCACGTTCCTAACACCACAACACCGACAGTTCTTCACGTTTCCTACACTACAACACCGACTGTTCTTCACGTTTCCTACACCACAACACCGACTGTTCTTCACGTTTCCTACACCACAACACCGACTGTTCTTCACGTTCCCTACACCCCAACACTGACTGTTCTTCACGTTCCCTACACCACAACACCGACTGTTCTTCACGTTCCCAACACCACAACACCGACTGTTCTTCACGTTCCCTACACCACAACACTGACTGTTCTTCACGTTCCCTACACCACAACACCGACTGTTCTTCACGTTCCCAACACCACAACACCGACAGTTCTTCACGTTTCCTACACCACAACACCGACTGTTCTTCACGTTTCCTACACCACAACATCGACTGTTCTTCACGTTTCCGACACCACAACACCGACTGTTCTTCACGTTCCCTACACCCCAACACTGACTGTTCTTCACGTTCCCTACACCACAACACCGACAGTTCTTCACGTTTCCTACACTACAACACCGACTGTTCATCACGTTCCCTACACCACAACACCGACTGTTCTTCAGTTTCGTACACCACAACACCGACTGTTCTTCACGTTCCCAACACCACAACACCGACAGTTCTTCACGTTTCTTACACTACAACACCGACTGTTCTTCACGTTTCCTACACCACAACACCGACTGTTCTTCACGTTTCCTACACCACAACACTGACTGTTCTTCACGTTCCCTACACCTCAACAACGACTGTTCTTCACGTTCCCTACACCACAACACCGACAGTTCTTCACGTTTCCTACACTACAACACCGACTGTACTTCACATTTCCTACACCACAACACCGACTGTTCTTCACGTTTCGTACACCACAACACCAACTGTTCTTCATGTTTCCTACACCACAACACTGACTGTACTTCACATTTCCTACACCACAACACCGACTGTTCTTCACGTTTCGTACGCCTCAACACCAACTGTTCTTCACGTTTCCTACACCTCAACACTGACTGTTCTTCATGTTTCCTACACCACAACACCAACTGTTCTTCACGTTTCCTACACCACAACACTGACTGTACTTCACATTTCCTACACCACAACACCGACTGTTCTTCACGTTTCCTACACCTCAACACTGACTGTTCTTCACGTTTCCTACACCACAACACCAACTGTTCTTCACATTTCCTACACCACAACACTGACTGTACTTCACATTTCCTACACCACAACACCGACTGTACTTCACATTTCCTATACCTTAGCTCCGACTGTTCTTCACGTTTCCTACACCACAACACCGACTGTACTTCACATTTCCTACACCACAACACCGACTGTTCTTCACGTTTCGTACGCCTCACTCCGACTGTTCTTCACGTTTCCTATACCTTAACACCGACTATTTTTCACGTTCCTACTCCACAACACCAACTGTTCTTCTCGTTTCCTACACCACAACACCGACTGTTCTTCACGTTTCCTACACCTCAACACCGACTGTTCTTCACGTTTCGTACACCTCAACACCGACTGTTCTTCATGTTTCGTACACCTCAACACTGACTGTTCTTCACGTTTCCTACACCACAACACCGACTGTTCTTCACGTTTCGTACACGTCAACACCGACTGTTCTTCACGTTTCGTACACCACAACACTGACTGTTCTTCACGTTTCGTACGCCTCAACACCGACTGTTCTTCACGTTTCGTACACCTCTACACTGACTGTACTTCACATTTCCTACACCACAACACCAACTGTTCTTCACGTTTCCTACACCACAACACCGACTGTTCTTCACGGTTCCTACACCACAACACCGACTGTTCTTCACGTTCCCTACACCTCAACACTGACTGCTCTTCTCGTTTCCTACACCACAACACCGACTGCTCTTCACGTTTCGTACACCTCAACACCGACTGTACTTCACATTTTGTACACCTCAACACTGACTGTACTTCACATTTCCTACACCACAACGCCGACTGTTCTTCACATTTCGTACACCTCAACACTGACTGTACTTCACATTTCCTACACCACAACGCCGACTGTTCTTCACGTTTCCTACACCACAACACCGACTGTTCTTCACGTTTCGTACACCTCAACACTGACTGTTCTTCACGTTTCCTACACCACAACACCGACTGTTCTTCACGTTTTGTACACCTCACCACCGACTGTTCTTCACGTTTCGTACACCACAACACTGACTGTTCTTCACGTTTCGTACGCCTCAACACCGACTGTTCTTCACGTTTCTTACACCTCAACACTGACTGTTCTTCACGTTTCCTACACCACAACACCGACTGTTCTTCACGTTTCCTACACCACAACACTGACTGTACTTCACATTTCCTACACCACAACACCGACTGTTCTTCACGTTTCCTACACCTCAACACTGACTGTTCTTCACGTTTCCTACACCACAACACCAACTGTTCTTCACGTTTCCTACACCACAACACTGACTGTACTTCACGTTTCCTACACCACAACACCAACTGTTCTTCACGTTTCCTACACCACAACACTGACTGTACTTCACATTTCCTACACCACAACACTGACTGTTCTTCACGTTTCCTACACCTCAACACTGACTGTTCTTCACGTTTCCTACACCACAACACCAACTGTTCTTCACGTTTCGTACACCTCAACACCGACTGTTCTTCATGTTTCGTACACCTCAACACTGACTGTTCTTCACGTTTCCTACACCACAACACCGACTGTTCTTCACGTTTCGTACACGTCAACACCGACTGTTCTTCACGTTTCGTACACCACAACACTGACTGTTCTTCACGTTTCGTACGCCTCAACACCGACTGTTCTTCACGTTTCGTACACCTCTACACTGACTGTACTTCACATTTCCTACACCACAACACCAACTGTTCTTCACGTTTCCTACACCACAACACCGACTGTTCTTCACGGTTCCTACACCACAACACCGACTGTTCTTCACGTTCCCTACACCTCAACACTGACTGCTCTTCTCGTTTCCTACACCACAACACCGACTGCTCTTCACGTTTCGTACACCTCAACACCGACTGTACTTCACATTTTGTACACCTCAACACTGACTGTACTTCACATTTCCTACACCACAACGCCGACTGTTCTTCACATTTCGTACACCTCAACACTGACTGTACTTCACATTTCCTACACCACAACGGCGACTGTTCTTCACGTTTCCTACACCACAACACCGACTGTTCTTCACGTTTCGTACACCTCAACACTGACTGTTCTTCACGTTTCCTACACCACAACACCGACTGTTCTTCACGTTTTGTACACCTCACCACCGACTGTTCTTCACGTTTCGTACACCACAACACTGACTGTTCTTCACGTTTCGTACGCCTCAACACCGACTGTTCTTCACGTTTCTTACACCTCAACACTGACTGTTCTTCACGTTTCCTACACCACAACACCGACTGTTCTTCACGTTTCCTACACCACAACACTGACTGTACTTCACATTTCCTACACCACAACACCGACTGTTCTTCACGTTTCCTACACCTCAACACTGACTGTTCTTCACGTTTCCTACACCACAACACCAACTGTTCTTCACGTTTCCTACACCACAACACTGACTGTACTTCACGTTTCCTACACCACAACACCAACTGTTCTTCACGTTTCCTACACCACAACACTGACTGTACTTCACATTTCCTACACCACAACACTGACTGTTCTTCACGTTTCCTACACCTCAACACTGACTGTTCTTCACGTTTCCTACACCACAACACCAACTGTTCTTCACGTTTCCTACACCACAACACCGACAGTTCTTCACATTTCCTACACCACAACACCGACTGCTCTTCACGTTTCGTACACCTCAACACTGACTGTTCTTCACGTTTCCTACACCACAACACCGACTGTTCTTCACGTTTCCTACGTCTCAACACCGACAGTTCTTCACATTTCCTACACCACAACACCGACTGCTCTTCACGTTTCGTACACCTCAACACCGACTGTTCTTCACGTTTCCTACACCACAACACCGACTGTTCTTCACGTTTCCTACACCACAACACCGACTGTTCTTCACGTTTCCTACACCTCAACACTGACTGTTCTTCACGTTTCCTACACCACAACACCAACTGTTCTTCACGTTTCCTACACCACAACACTGACTGTACTTCACGTTTCCTACACCACAACACCAACTGTTCTTCACGTTTCCTACACCACAACACTGACTGTACTTCACATTTCCTACACCACAACACCGACTGTACTTCACATTTCCTACACCACAACACCGACTGTTCTTCACGTTTCCTACACCTCAACACTGACTGTTCTTCACGTTTCCTACACCACAACACCAACTGTTCTTCACATTTCCTACACCACAACACCGACTGCTCTTCACGTTTCGTACACCTCGACACTGACTGTTCTTCACGTTTCCTACACCACAACACCGACTGTTCTTCACGTTTCCTACGTCTCAACACCGACAGTTCTTCACGTTTCCTACACCACAACACCGACTGCTCTTCACGTTTCGTACACCTCAACACCGACTGTTCTTCACGTTTCCTACACCACAACACCGACTGTTCTTCACGTTTCCTACACCTCAACACTGACTGTTCTTCACGTTTCCTACACCACAACACCAACTGTTCTTCACGTTTCCTACACCACAACACCGACTGTTCTTCACGTTTCCTACACCTCAACACTGACTGTACTTCACGTTTCCTGCACCACAACACCAACTGTTCTTCACGTTTCCTACACCACAACACCGACAGTTCTTCACATTTCCTACACCACAACACCGACTGCTCTTCACGTTTCGTACACCTCAACACTGACTGTTCTTCACGTTTCCTACACCACAACACCGACTGTTCTTCACGTTTCCTACGTCTCAACACCGACAGTTCTTCACATTTCCTATACCACAACACCGACTGCTCTTCACGTTTCGTACACCTCAACACCGACTGTTCTTCACGTTTCCTACACCACAACACCGACTGTTCTTCACGTTTCCTACACCACAACACCGACTGTTCTTCACGTTTCCTACACCTCAACACTGACTGTTCTTCACGTTTCCTACATCACAACACCAACTGTTCTTCACGTTTCCTACACCACAACACCGACAGTTCTTCACATTTCCTACACCACAACACCGACTGCTCTTCACGTTTCGTACACCTCAACACTGACTGTTCTTCACGTTTCCTACACCACAACACCGACTGTTCTTCACGTTTCCTACTTCTCAACACCGACAGTTCTTCACATTTCCTACACCACAACACCGACTGCTCTTCACGTTTCGTACACCTCAACACCGACTGTTCTTCACGTTTCGTACACCTCAACACTGACTGTTCTTCACGTTTCCTACACCACAACACCGACTGTTCTTCACGTTTCCTACGTCTCAACACCAACAGTTCTTCACATTTACTACACCACAACACCGACTGCTCTTCATGTTTCCTACACCTCAACACTGACTGTTCTTCACGTTTCCTACACCACAACACCGACTGTTCTTCACGTTTCCTACATCTCAACACCGACAGTTCTTCACATTTCCTACACCACAACACCGACTGCTCTTCACGTTTCGTACACCTCAACACCGACTGTTCTTCACGTTTCCTACACCACAACACCGACTGTACTTCACATTTCCTGTACCTTAGCACCGACTGTTCTTCACGTTTCCTACACTACAACACCGACTGTTCTTCACGTTCCCTACACCTCAACACTGACTGTTCTTCACGTTCCCTACACCTCAACACTGACTGTTCTTCACGTTCCCTACACCACAACACTGACTGTACTTCACATTTTCTACACCACAACACCGACTGTACTTCACATTTCCTATACCTTAGCTCCGACTGTTCTTCACGTTTCCTACACCACAACACCGACAGTTCTTCACATTTCCTACACCACAACACCGACTGCTCTTCACGTTTCGTACACCTCAACACTGACTGTTCTTCACGTTTCCTACACCACAACACCGACTGTTCTTCACGTTTCCTACGTCTCAACACCGACAGTTCTTCACATTTCCTATACCACAACACCGACTGCTCTTCACGTTTCGTACACCTCAACACCGACTGTTCTTCACGTTTCCTACACCACAACACCGACTGTTCTTCACGTTTCCTACACCACAACACCGACTGTTCTTCACGTTTCCTACACCTCAACACTGACTGTTCTTCACGTTTCCTACATCACAACACCAACTGTTCTTCACGTTTCCTACACCACAACACCGACAGTTCTTCACATTTCCTACACCACAACACCGACTGCTCTTCACGTTTCGTACACCTCAACACTGACTGTTCTTCACGTTTCCTACACCACAACACCGACTGTTCTTCACGTTTCCTACGTCTCAACACCGACAGTTCTTCACATTTCCTACACCACAACACCGACTGCTCTTCACGTTTCGTACACCTCAACACCGACTGTTCTTCACGTTTCGTACACCTCAACACTGACTGTTCTTCACGTTTCCTACACCACAACACCGACTGTTCTTCACGTTTCCTACGTCTCAACACCAACAGTTCTTCACATTTACTACACCACAACACCGACTGCTCTTCATGTTTCCTACACCTCAACACTGACTGTTCTTCACGTTTCCTACACCACAACACCGACTGTTCTTCACGTTTCCTACATCTCAACACCGACAGTTCTTCACATTTCCTACACCACAACACCGACTGCTCTTCACGTTTCGTACACCTCAACACCGACTGTTCTTCACGTTTCCTACACCACAACACCGACTGTACTTCACATTTCCTGTACCTTAGCACCGACTGTTCTTCACGTTTCCTACACTACAACACCGACTGTTCTTCACGTTCCCTACACCTCAACACTGACTGTTCTTCACGTTCCCTACACCTCAACACTGACTGTTCTTCACGTTCCCTACACCACAACACTGACTGTACTTCACATTTTCTACACCACAACACCGACTGTACTTCACATTTCCTATACCTTAGCTCCGACTGTTCTTCACGTTTCCTACACCACAACACCGACTGTACTTCACATTTCCTACACCACAACACCGACTGTTCTTCACGTTTCGTACGCCTCACTCCGACTGTTCTTCACGTTTCCTATACCTTAACACCGACTATTTTTCACGTTCCTACACCACAACACCGACTGTTCTTCACGTTTCCTACACCACAACACCGACTGTTCTTCACGTTTCCTACACCTCAACACCGACTGTTCTTCACGTTTCCTACACCTCAACACCGACTGTTCTTCACGTTCCCTACACCGCAACACCGACTGTTCTTCACGTTTCCTACACCACAACACCGACTGTTCTTCACGTTTCGTACGCCTCAACACCGACTGTTCTTCACGTTTCGTACACCACAACACCGACTGTTCTTCACGTTCCCTACACCACACCGACTGTTCTTCACGTTCCCTACACCTCAACACTGACTGTTGTTTACGTTTCGTACACCACAACACCGACTGTTCTTCACGTTCCCTACACCACACCGACTGTTCTTCACGTTCCCTACACCTCAACACCGACTGTTCTTCACGTTCCCTACACCACACCGACTGTTCTTCACGTTCCCTACACCTCAACACTGACTGTTCTTCACGTTTCGTACACCATAACACTGACTGTTCTTCACGTTTCGTACACCACAACACTGACTGTTCTTCATGTTTCCTACACCTCAACACTGACTGTTCTTCACGTTTCCTACACCTCAACACCGACCGTTCTTTACGTTTCCTACACCACAACACCGACTGTTCGTCATGTTCCCTACACCTCAACACTGACTGTTCTTCACGTTTCGTACACCTCAACACCGACAGTTCTTCACGTTCCCGACACCTCAACACCGACTGTTCTTCACGTTTCGTACACCTCAACACTGACTGTTCTTCACGTTTCGTACACCTCAACACAGACTGTTCTTCACGTTTCCTACACCTCAACACTGACTGTTCTTCACGTTTCGTACACCTCAACACCGACTGTTCTTCACGTTTCGTACACCTCAACACTGACTGTTCTTCACGTTTCGTACACCTCAACACCGACTGTTCTTCACATTCCCTATACCTTAGCTCCGACTGTTCTTCACGTTCCCTACACCTCAACACCGACTGTTCTTCACATTTCCTACACCTCAACACTGACTGTTCTTCACGTTTCGTACACCTCAACACTGACTGTTCTTCACGTTTCGTACACCTCAACACCGACTGTTCTTCACATTCCCTATACCTTAGCTCCGACTGTTCTTCACGTTCCCTACACCTCAACACCGACTGTTCTTCACATTTCCTACACCACAACACCGACTGTTCTTCACGTTTCGTACACCTCAACACTGACTGTTCTTCACGTTTCGTACACCACAATACTGACTGTTCTTCACGTTTCGTACGCCTCAACACCAACTGTTCTTCATGTTTCGTACACCTCAACACTGACTGTACTTCACATTTCCTACACCACAACACCGACTGTTCTTCACGTTTCCTACACCACAACACCGACTGTTCTTCACGTTTCCTACACCACAACACCGACTGTTCTTCACGTTCCCTACACCTCAACACTGACTGTTCTTCACGTTTCCTACACCACAACACCGACTGTTCTTCACGTTCCCTACACCTCAACACTGACTGTACTTCACGTTTCCTATACCTTAACACCGACTGTTCTTCACATTTCCTACACCACAACACCGACTGTTCTTCACGTTCCCTACACCTCAACACGGACTGTTCTTCACGTTCCCTACACCTCAACACCGACTGTTCATCACGTTCCCTACACCTCAACACCGACTGTTCTTCACGTTTCGTACACCTCAACACCGACTGTTCTTCACGTTCCCTACACCTCAACACCGACTGTTCTTCACGTTTCGTACACCTCAACACTGACTGTTCTTCACATTCCCTACACCTCAACACCGACTGTTCTTCACGTTCCCTGCACCACAACACCGACTGCTCTTCACGTTTCGTACACCTCAACACTGACTGTTCTTCACGTTTCCTACACCACAACACCGACTGTTCTTCACGTTCCCTACACCACAACACCGACTGTACTTCACATTTCCTATACCTTAACACCAACTGTTCTTCACGTTTCGTACACCACAACACCGACTGTTCTTCACATTCCCTACACCTCAACACCGACAGTTCTTCACGTTCGCTACACCACAACACCGACTGTTCTTCACATTCCCTACACCTCAACACCGACTGCTCTTCACGTTTCGTACACCTCAACACTGACTGTTCTTCACGTTTCCTACACCACAACACCGACTGTTCTTCACGTTCCCTACACCTCAACACCGACTGTTCTTCACGTTTCCTACACCACAACACCGACTGTTCTTCACGTTCCCTACACCTCAACACCGACTGTTCTTCACGTTTCGTACACCACAACACCGACTGTTCTTCACGTTTCCTACACCTCAACACTGACTGTTCTGCACGTTTCCTACACCACAACACCGACTGTACTTCACATTTCCTATACCTTAGCACCGACTGTTCTTCACGTTTCCTACACTACAACACCGACTGTTCTTCACGTTCCCTACACCTCAACACTGACTGTTCTTCACGTTCCCTACACCACAACACCGACTGTTCGTCATGTTCCCTACACCTCAACACTGACTGTTCTTCACGTTTCGTACACCTCAACACCGACAGTTCTTCACGTTCCCGACACCTCAACACCGACTGTTCTTCACGTTTCGTACACCTCAACACTGACTGTTCTTCACGTTTCGTACACCTCAACACTGACTGTTCTTCACGTTTCCTACACCTCAACACTGACTGTTCTTCACGTTTCGTACACCTCAACACCGACTGTTCTTCACGTTTCGTACACCTCAACACTGACTGTTCTTCACGTTTCGTACACCTCAACACCGACAGTTCTTCACATTCCCTACACCTCAACATTGACTGTTCTTCACGTTTCGTACACCTCAAAACCGACTGTTCTTCACGTTTCCTACACAACACCGACTGCTCTTCACGTTTCCTACACCTCAACACCGACTGTTCTTCACGTTTTGTACACCTCAACACCGACTGTTCTTCACATTTCCTACACCACAACACCGACAGTTCTTCACGTTCCCTACACCACAACACCGACTGTTCTTCACCTTTCCTATACCTCATCACTGACTGTTCTTCACGTTCCCTACACCTCAACACTGACTGTTCTTCACGTTTCGTACACCTCAACACCGACTGTTCTTCACATTCCCTATACCTTAGCTCCGACTGTTCTTCACGTTCCCTACACCTCAACACCGACTGTTCTTCACATTTCCTACACCTCAACACTGACTGTTCTTCACGTTTCGTACACCTCAACACTGACTGTTCTTCACGTTTCGTACACCTCAACACCGACTGTTCTTCACATTCCCTATACCTTAGCTCCGACTGTTCTTCACGTTCCCTACACCTCAACACCGACTGTTCTTCACATTTCCTACACCACAACACCGACTGTTCTTCACGTTTCGTACACCTCAACACTGACTGTTCTTCACGTTTCGTACACCACAATACTGACTGTTCTTCACGTTTCGTACGCCTCAACACCAACTGTTCTTCATGTTTCGTACACCTCAACACTGACTGTACTTCACATTTCCTACACCACAACACCGACTGTTCTTCACGTTTCCTACACCACAACACCGACTGTTCTTCACGTTTCCTACACCACAACACCGACTGTTCTTCACGTTCCCTACACCTCAACACTGACTGTTCTTCACGTTTCCTACACCACAACACCGACTGTTCTTCACGTTCCCTACACCTCAACACTGACTGTACTTCACGTTTCCTATACCTTAACACCGACTGTTCTTCACATTTCCTACACCACAACACCGACTGTTCTTCACGTTCCCTACACCTCAACACGGACTGTTCTTCACGTTCCCTACACCTCAACACCGACTGTTCATCACGTTCCCTACACCTCAACACCGACTGTTCTTCACGTTTCGTACACCTCAACACCGACTGTTCTTCACGTTCCCTACACCTCAACACCGACTGTTCTTCACGTTTCGTACACCTCAACACTGACTGTTCTTCACATTCCCTACACCTCAACACCGACTGTTCTTCACGTTCCCTGCACCACAACACCGACTGCTCTTCACGTTTCGTACACCTCAACACTGACTGTTCTTCACGTTTCCTACACCACAACACCGACTGTTCTTCACGTTCCCTACACCACAACACCGACTGTACTTCACATTTCCTATACCTTAACACCAACTGTTCTTCACGTTTCGTACACCACAACACCGACTGTTCTTCACATTCCCTACACCTCAACACCGACAGTTCTTCACGTTCGCTACACCACAACACCGACTGTTCTTCACATTCCCTACACCTCAACACCGACTGCTCTTCACGTTTCGTACACCTCAACACTGACTGTTCTTCACGTTTCCTACACCACAACACCGACTGTTCTTCACGTTCCCTACACCTCAACACCGACTGTTCTTCACGTTTCCTACACCACAACACCGACTGTTCTTCACGTTCCCTACACCTCAACACCGACTGTTCTTCACGTTTCGTACACCACAACACCGACTGTTCTTCACGTTTCCTACACCTCAACACTGACTGTTCTGCACGTTTCCTACACCACAACACCGACTGTACTTCACATTTCCTATACCTTAGCACCGACTGTTCTTCACGTTTCCTACACTACAACACCGACTGTTCTTCACGTTCCCTACACCTCAACACTGACTGTTCTTCACGTTCCCTACACCACAACACCGACTGTTCTTCACGTTCCCTACATCACAACACTGACTGTACTTCACATTTCCTACATCACAACACCGACTGTTCTTCACATTTTCTACACCTCAACACTGACTGTACTTCACATTTCCTATACCTTAGCACCGACTGTTCTTCACGTTTCCTACACTACGACACCGACTGTTCTTCACGTTCCCTACACCACAACACTGACTGTACTTCACATTTCCTACATCACAACACCGACTGTTCTTCACATTTTCTACACCTCAACACTGACTGTACTTCACATTTCCTATACCTTAGCTCCGACTGTTCTTCACGTTTCCTACACCATAACACCGACTGTACTTCACATTTCCTACACCACAACACCGACTGTTCTTCACGTTTCGTACACCTCAACACCGACTGTTCTTCACGTTTCCTACACCTCAACACTGACTGTTCTTCACGTTTCCTACACCACAACACCGACTGTTCTTCACGTTTCCTACACCTCAACACCGACTGTTCTTCACGTTCCCTACACCTCAACACCGACTGTTCTTCACGTTTCGTACACCTCAACACTGACTGTTCTTCACATTTCCTACACCACAACACCGACTGTTCTTCACGTTTCGTACACCTCAACACCGACTGTTCTTCACGTTTCCTACACCACAACACCGACTGTTCTTCACGTTTCGTACACCACAACACTGACTGTTCTTCACGTTCCCTACACCTCAACACTGACTGTTCTTCACGTTTCCTACACCAGAACACTGACTGTTCTTCACGTTTCGTAAGCCTCAACACCGACTGTTCTTCACGTTTCGTACACCTCAACACTGACTGTACTTCACATTTCCTACACCACAACATCAACTGTTCTTCACGTTTTGTACACCCCAACACTGACTGTTCTTCACGTTCCCTACACCTCAACACCGACTGTTCTTCACGTTCCCTACACCACAACACCGACTGTTCTTCACGTTTCCTACACCACAACACCGACTGTTCTTCACGTTCCCTACACCTCAACACCGACTGTTCTTCACGTTTCGTACACCACAACACCGACTGTTCTTCACGTTTCCTACACCTCAACACTGACTGTTCTGCACGTTTCCTACACCACAACACCGACTGTACTTCACATTTCCTATACCTTAGCACCGACTGTTCTTCACGTTTCCTACACTACAACACCGACTGTTCTTCACGTTCCCTACACCTCAACACTGACTGTTCTTCACGTTCCCTACACCACAACACCGACTGTTCTTCACGTTCCCTACATCACAACACTGACTGTACTTCACATTTCCTACATCACAACACCGACTGTTCTTCACATTTTCTACACCTCAACACTGACTGTACTTCACATTTCCTATACCTTAGCACCGACTGTTCTTCACGTTTCCTACACTACGACACCGACTGTTCTTCACGTTCCCTACACCACAACACCGACTGTTCTTCACGTTCCCTACACCACAACACTGACTGTACTTCACATTTCCTACATCACAACACCGACTGTTCTTCACATTTTCTACACCTCAACACTGACTGTACTTCACATTTCCTATACCTTAGCTCCGACTGTTCTTCACGTTTCCTACACCATAACACCGACTGTACTTCACATTTCCTACACCACAACACCGACTGTTCTTCACGTTTCGTACACCTCAACACCGACTGTTCTTCACGTTTCGTACACCTCAACACCGACTGTTCTTCACGTTTCCTACACCACAACACTGACTGTTCTTCACGTTTCATACGCCTCAACACCGACTGTTCTTCACGTTTCGTACACCTCAACACTGACTGTACTTCACATTTCCTACACCACAACATCAACTGTTCTTCACGTTTCATACACCCCAACACCGACTGTTCTTCACGTTCCCTACATCACAACACTGACTGTACTTCACATTTCCTACATCACAACACCGACTGTTCTTCACATTTTCTACACCTCAACACTGACTGTACTTCACATTTCCTATACCTTAGCACCGACTGTTCTTCACGTTTCCTACACTACGACACCGACTGTTCTTCACGTTCCCTACACCTCAACACCGACTGTTCTTCACATTCCCTATACCTTAGCTCCGACTGTTCTTCACGTTCCCTACACCACAACACTGACTGTACTTCACATTTCCTACATCACAACACCGACTGTTCTTCACATTTTCTACACCTCAACACTGACTGTACTTCACATTTCCTATACCTTAGCTCCGACTGTTCTTCACGTTTCCTACACCATAACACCGACTGTACTTCACATTTCCTACACCACAACACCGACTGTTCTTCACGTTTCGTACACCTCAACACCGACTGTTCTTCACGTTTCGTACACCTCAACACCGACTGTTCTTCACGTTTCGTACACCTCAACACTGACTGTACTTCACATTTCCTACACCACAACATCAACTGTTCTTCACGTTTCATACACCCCAACACCGACTGTTCTTCACGTTCCCTACATCACAACACTGACTGTACTTCACATTTCCTACATCACAACACCGACTGTTCTTCACATTTTCTACACCTCAACACTGACTGTACTTCACATTTCCTATACCTTAGCACCGACTGTTCTTCACGTTTCCTACACTACGACACCGACTGTTCTTCACGTTCCCTACACCTCAACACCGACTGTTCTTCACATTCCCTATACCTTAGCTCCGACTGTTCTTCACGTTCCCTACACCTCAACACCGACTGTTCTTCACATTTCCTACACCTCAACACTGACTGTTCTTCACGTTTCGTACACCTCAACACTGACTGTTCTTCACGTTTCGTACACCTCAACACCGACTGTTCTTCACATTCCCTATACCTTAGCTCCGACTGTTCTTCACGTTCCCTACACCTCAACACCGACTGTTCTTCACATTTCCTACACCACAACACCGACTGTTCTTCACGTTTCGTACACCTCAACACTGACTGTTCTTCACGTTTCGTACACCACAATACTGACTGTTCTTCACGTTTCGTACGCCTCAACACCAACTGTTCTTCATGTTTCGTACACCTCAACACTGACTGTACTTCACATTTCCTACACCACAACTTCAACTGTTCTTCACGTTTCATACACCCCAACACCGACTGTTCTTCACGTTCCCTACATCACAACACTGACTGTACTTCACATTTCCTACATCACAACACCGACTGTTCTTCACATTTTCTACACCTCAACACTGACTGTACTTCACATTTCCTATACCTTAGCACCGACTGTTCTTCACGTTTCCTACACTACGACACCGACTGTTCTTCACGTTCCCTACACCTCAACACCGACTGTTCTTCACATTCCCTATACCTTAGCTCCGACTGTTCTTCACGTTCCCTACACCTCAACACCGACTGTTCTTCACATTTCCTACACCTCAACACTGACTGTTCTTCACGTTTCGTACACCTCAACACTGACTGTTCTTCACGTTTCGTACACCTCAACACCGACTGTTCTTCACATTCCCTATACCTTAGCTCCGACTGTTCTTCACGTTCCCTACACCTCAACACCGACTGTTCTTCACATTTCCTACACCACAACACCGACTGTTCTTCACGTTTCGTACACCTCAACACTGACTGTTCTTCACGTTTCGTACACCACAATACTGACTGTTCTTCACGTTTCGTACGCCTCAACACCAACTGTTCTTCATGTTTCGTACACCTCAACACTGACTGTACTTCACATTTCCTACACCACAACACCGACTGTTCTTCACGTTTCCTACACCACAACACCGACTGTTCTTCACGTTTCCTACACCACAACACCGACTGTTCTTCACGTTCCCTACACCTCAACACTGACTGTTCTTCACGTTTCCTACACCACAACACCGACTGTTCTTCACGTTCCCTACACCTCAACACTGACTGTACTTCACGTTTCCTATACCTTAACACCGACTGTTCTTCACATTTCCTACACCACAACACCGACTGTTCTTCACGTTCCCTACACCTCAACACGGACTGTTCTTCACGTTCCCTACACCTCAACACCGACTGTTCATCACGTTCCCTACACCTCAACACCGACTGTTCTTCACGTTTCGTACACCTCAACACCGACTGTTCTTCACGTTCCCTACACCTCAACACCGACTGTTCTTCACGTTTCGTACACCTCAACACTGACTGTTCTTCACGTTTCCTACACCACAACACCGACTGTTCTTCACGTTTCGTACACCACAACACTGACTGTTCTTCACGTTCCCTACACCTCAACACTGACTGTTCTTCACGTTTCCTACACCAGAACACTGACTGTTCTTCACGTTTCGTAAGCCTCAACACCGACTGTTCTTCACGTTTCGTACACCTCAACACTGACTGTACTTCACATTTCCTACACCACAACATCAACTGTTCTTCACGTTTTGTACACCCCAACACTGACTGTTCTTCACGTTCCCTACACCTCAACACCGACTGTTCTTCACGTTCCCTACACCACAACACCGACTGTTCTTCACGTTTCCTACACCACAACACCGACTGTTCTTCACGTTCCCTACACCTCAACACCGACTGTTCTTCACGTTTCGTACACCACAACACCGACTGTTCTTCACGTTTCCTACACCTCAACACTGACTGTTCTGCACGTTTCCTACACCACAACACCGACTGTACTTCACATTTCCTATACCTTAGCACCGACTGTTCTTCACGTTTCCTACACTACAACACCGACTGTTCTTCACGTTCCCTACACCTCAACACTGACTGTTCTTCACGTTCCCTACACCACAACACCGACTGTTCTTCACGTTCCCTACATCACAACACTGACTGTACTTCACATTTCCTACATCACAACACCGACTGTTCTTCACATTTTCTACACCTCAACACTGACTGTACTTCACATTTCCTATACCTTAGCACCGACTGTTCTTCACGTTTCCTACACTACGACACCGACTGTTCTTCACGTTCCCTACACCACAACACCGACTGTTCTTCACGTTCCCTACACCACAACACTGACTGTACTTCACATTTCCTACATCACAACACCGACTGTTCTTCACATTTTCTACACCTCAACACTGACTGTACTTCACATTTCCTATACCTTAGCTCCGACTGTTCTTCACGTTTCCTACACCATAACACCGACTGTACTTCACATTTCCTACACCACAACACCGACTGTTCTTCACGTTTCGTACACCTCAACACCGACTGTTCTTCACGTTTCGTACACCTCAACACCGACTGTTCTTCACGTTTCCTACACCACAACACTGACTGTTCTTCACGTTTCATACGCCTCAACACCGACTGTTCTTCACGTTTCGTACACCTCAACACTGACTGTACTTCACATTTCCTACACCACAACATCAACTGTTCTTCACGTTTCATACACCCCAACACCGACTGTTCTTCACGTTCCCTACATCACAACACTGACTGTACTTCACATTTCCTACATCACAACACCGACTGTTCTTCACATTTTCTACACCTCAACACTGACTGTACTTCACATTTCCTATACCTTAGCACCGACTGTTCTTCACGTTTCCTACACTACGACACCGACTGTTCTTCACGTTCCCTACACCTCAACACCGACTGTTCTTCACATTCCCTATACCTTAGCTCCGACTGTTCTTCACGTTCCCTACACCACAACACTGACTGTACTTCACATTTCCTACATCACAACACCGACTGTTCTTCACATTTTCTACACCTCAACACTGACTGTACTTCACATTTCCTATACCTTAGCTCCGACTGTTCTTCACGTTTCCTACACCATAACACCGACTGTACTTCACATTTCCTACACCACAACACCGACTGTTCTTCACGTTTCGTACACCTCAACACCGACTGTTCTTCACGTTTCGTACACCTCAACACCGACTGTTCTTCACGTTTCGTACACCTCAACACTGACTGTACTTCACATTTCCTACACCACAACATCAACTGTTCTTCACGTTTCATACACCCCAACACCGACTGTTCTTCACGTTCCCTACATCACAACACTGACTGTACTTCACATTTCCTACATCACAACACCGACTGTTCTTCACATTTTCTACACCTCAACACTGACTGTACTTCACATTTCCTATACCTTAGCACCGACTGTTCTTCACGTTTCCTACACTACGACACCGACTGTTCTTCACGTTCCCTACACCTCAACACCGACTGTTCTTCACATTCCCTATACCTTAGCTCCGACTGTTCTTCACGTTCCCTACACCTCAACACCGACTGTTCTTCACATTTCCTACACCTCAACACTGACTGTTCTTCACGTTTCGTACACCTCAACACTGACTGTTCTTCACGTTTCGTACACCTCAACACCGACTGTTCTTCACATTCCCTATACCTTAGCTCCGACTGTTCTTCACGTTCCCTACACCTCAACACCGACTGTTCTTCACATTTCCTACACCACAACACCGACTGTTCTTCACGTTTCGTACACCTCAACACTGACTGTTCTTCACGTTTCGTACACCACAATACTGACTGTTCTTCACGTTTCGTACGCCTCAACACCAACTGTTCTTCATGTTTCGTACACCTCAACACTGACTGTACTTCACATTTCCTACACCACAACACCGACTGTTCTTCACGTTTCCTACACCACAACACCGACTGTTCTTCACGTTTCCTACACCACAACACCGACTGTTCTTCACGTTCCCTACACCTCAACACTGACTGTTCTTCACGTTTCCTACACCACAACACCGACTGTTCTTCACGTTCCCTACACCTCAACACTGACTGTACTTCACGTTTCCTATACCTTAACACCGACTGTTCTTCACATTTCCTACACCACAACACCGACTGTTCTTCACGTTCCCTACACCTCAACACGGACTGTTCTTCACGTTCCCTACACCTCAACACCGACTGTTCATCACGTTCCCTACACCTCAACACCGACTGTTCTTCACGTTTCGTACACCTCAACACCGACTGTTCTTCACGTTCCCTACACCTCAACACCGACTGTTCTTCACGTTTCGTACACCTCAACACTGACTGTTCTTCACATTCCCTACACCTCAACACCGACTGTTCTTCACGTTCCCTGCACCACAACACCGACTGCTCTTCACGTTTCGTACACCTCAACACTGACTGTTCTTCACGTTTCCTACACCACAACACCGACTGTTCTTCACGTTCCCTACACCACAACACCGACTGTACTTCACATTTCCTATACCTTAACACCAACTGTTCTTCACGTTTCGTACACCACAACACCGACTGTTCTTCACATTCCCTACACCTCAACACCGACAGTTCTTCACGTTCGCTACACCACAACACCGACTGTTCTTCACATTCCCTACACCTCAACACCGACTGCTCTTCACGTTTCGTACACCTCAACACTGACTGTTCTTCACGTTTCCTACACCACAACACCGACTGTTCTTCACGTTCCCTACACCTCAACACCGACTGTTCTTCACGTTTCCTACACCACAACACCGACTGTTCTTCACGTTCCCTACACCTCAACACCGACTGTTCTTCACGTTTCGTACACCACAACACCGACTGTTCTTCACGTTTCCTACACCTCAACACTGACTGTTCTGCACGTTTCCTACACCACAACACCGACTGTACTTCACATTTCCTATACCTTAGCACCGACTGTTCTTCACGTTTCCTACACTACAACACCGACTGTTCTTCACGTTCCCTACACCTCAACACTGACTGTTCTTCACGTTCCCTACACCACAACACCGACTGTTCTTCACGTTCCCTACATCACAACACTGACTGTACTTCACATTTCCTACATCACAACACCGACTGTTCTTCACATTTTCTACACCTCAACACTGACTGTACTTCACATTTCCTATACCTTAGCACCGACTGTTCTTCACGTTTCCTACACTACGACACCGACTGTTCTTCACGTTCCCTACACCACAACACTGACTGTACTTCACATTTCCTACATCACAACACCGACTGTTCTTCACATTTTCTACACCTCAACACTGACTGTACTTCACATTTCCTATACCTTAGCTCCGACTGTTCTTCACGTTTCCTACACCATAACACCGACTGTACTTCACATTTCCTACACCACAACACCGACTGTTCTTCACGTTTCGTACACCTCAACACCGACTGTTCTTCACGTTTCCTACACCTCAACACTGACTGTTCTTCACGTTTCCTACACCACAACACCGACTGTTCTTCACGTTTCCTACACCTCAACACCGACTGTTCTTCACGTTCCCTACACCTCAACACCGACTGTTCTTCACGTTTCGTACACCTCAACACTGACTGTTCTTCACGTTTCCTACACCACAACACCGACTGTTCTTCACGTTCCCTACACCTCAACACCGACTGTTCTTCACGTTTCCTACACCACAACACCGACTGTTCTTCACGTTCCCTACACCTCAACACCGACTGTTCTTCACGTTTCGTACACCACAACACCGACTGTTCTTCACGTTTCCTACACCTCAACACTGACTGTTCTGCACGTTTCCTACACCACAACACCGACTGTACTTCACATTTCCTATACCTTAGCACCGACTGTTCTTCACGTTTCCTACACCACAACACCGACTGTTCTTCACGTTTCGTACACCTCAACACCGACTGTTCTTCACGTTTCCTACACCTCAACACTGACTGTTCTTCACGTTTCCTACACCACAACACCGACTGTTCTTCACGTTTCCTACACCTCAACACCGACTGTTCTTCACGTTCCCTACACCTCAACACCGACTGTTCTTCACGTTTCGTACACCTCAACACTGACTGTTCTTCACGTTTCCTACACCACAACACCGACTGTTCTTCACGTTTCGTACACCTCAACACCGACTGTTCTTCACGTTTCCTACACCACAACACCGACTGTTCTTCACGTTTCGTACACCACAACACTGACTGTTCTTCACGTTCCCTACACCTCAACACTGACTGTTCTTCACGTTTCCTACACCAGAACACTGACTGTTCTTCACGTTTCGTACGCCTCAACACCGACTGTTCTTCACGTTTCGTACACCTCAACACTGACTGTACTTCACATTTCCTACACCACAACATCAACTGTTCTTCACGTTTTGTACACCCCAACACTGACTGTTCTTCACGTTCCCTACACCTCAACACCGACTGTTCTTCACGTTCCCTACACCACAACACCGACTGTTCTTCACGTTTCCTACACCTCAACACCGACTGTTCTTCACGTTTCGCACACCTCAACACCGACTGTTCTTCACGTTTCGTACACCTCAACACTGACTCTTCTTCACGTTTCCTACACCACAACACCAACTGTTCTTCACGTTTCGTACACCTCAACACCGACTGTTCTTCACGTTTCGTACACCACAACACTGACTGTTCTTCACGTTTCATACGCCTCAACACCGACTGTTCTTCACGTTTCGTACACCTCAACACTGACTGTACTTCACATTTCCTACACCACAACATCAACTGTTCTTCACGTTTCATACACCCCAACACCGACTGTTCTTCACGTTCCCTACATCACAACACTGACTGTACTTCACATTTCCTACATCACAACACCGACTGTTCTTCACATTTTCTACACCTCAACACTGACTGTACTTCACATTTCCTATACCTTAGCACCGACTGTTCTTCACGTTTCCTACACTACGACACCGACTGTTCTTCACGTTCCCTACACCTCAACACCGACTGTTCTTCACATTCCCTATACCTTAGCTCCGACTGTTCTTCACGTTCCCTACACCTCAACACCGACTGTTCTTCACCTTTCCTACACCTCAACACTGACTGTTCTTCACGTTTCGTACACCTCAACACTGACTGTTCTTCACGTTTCGTACACCTCAACACCGACTGTTCTTCACATTCCCTATACCTTAGCTCCGACTGTTCTTCACGTTCCCTACACCTCAACACCGACTGTTCTTCACATTTCCTACACCACAACACCGACTGTTCTTCACGTTTCGTACACCTCAACACTGACTGTTCTTCACGTTTCGTACACCACAATACTGACTGTTCTTCACGTTTCGTACGCCTCAACACCAACTGTTCTTCATGTTTCGTACACCTCAACACTGACTGTACTTCACATTTCCTACACCACAACACCGACTGTTCTTCACGTTTCCTACACCACAACACCGACTGTTCTTCACGTTTCCTACACCACAACACCGACTGTTCTTCACGTTCCCTACACCTCAACACTGACTGTTCTTCACGTTTCCTACACCACAACACCGACTGTTCTTCACGTTCCCTACACCTCAACACTGACTGTACTTCACGTTTCCTATACCTTAACACCGACTGTTCTTCACATTTCCTACACCACAACACCGACTGTTCTTCACGTTCCCTACACCTCAACACGGACTGTTCTTCACGTTCCCTACACCTCAACACCGACTGTTCATCACGTTCCCTACACCTCAACACCGACTGTTCTTCACGTTTCGTACACCTCAACACCGACTGTTCTTCACGTTCCCTACACCTCAACACCGACTGTTCTTCACGTTTCGTACACCTCAACACTGACTGTTCTTCACATTCCCTACACCTCAACACCGACTGTTCTTCACGTTCCCTGCACCACAACACCGACTGCTCTTCACGTTTCGTACACCTCAACACTGACTGTTCTTCACGTTTCCTACACCACAACACCGACTGTTCTTCACGTTCCCTACACCACAACACCGACTGTACTTCACATTTCCTATACCTTAACACCAACTGTTCTTCACGTTTCGTACACCACAACACCGACTGTTCTTCACATTCCCTACACCTCAACACCGACAGTTCTTCACGTTCGCTACACCACAACACCGACTGTTCTTCACATTCCCTACACCTCAACACCGACTGCTCTTCACATTTCGTACACCTCAACACTGACTGTTCTTCACGTTTCCTACACCACAACACCGACTGTTCTTCACGTTCCCTACACCTCAACACCGACTGTTCTTCACGTTTCCTACACCACAACACCGACTGTTCTTCACGTTCCCTACACCTCAACACCGACTGTTCTTCACGTTTCGTACACCACAACACCGACTGTTCTTCACGTTTCCTACACCTCAACACTGACTGTTCTGCACGTTTCCTACACCACAACACCGACTGTACTTCACATTTCCTATACCTTAGCACCGACTGTTCTTCACGTTTCCTACACTACAACACCGACTGTTCTTCACGTTCCCTACACCTCAACACTGACTGTTCTTCACGTTCCCTACACCACAACACCGACTGTTCGTCATGTTCCCTACACCTCAACACTGACTGTTCTTCACGTTTCGTACACCTCAACACCGACAGTTCTTCACGTTCCCGACACCTCAACACCGACTGTTCTTCACGTTTCGTACACCTCAACACTGACTGTTCTTCACGTTTCGTACACCTCAACACTGACTGTTCTTCACGTTTCCTACACCTCAACACTGACTGTTCTTCACGTTTCGTACACCTCAACACCGACTGTTCTTCACGTTTCGTACACCTCAACACTGACTGTTCTTCACGTTTCGTACACCTCAACACCGACAGTTCTTCACATTCCCTACACCTCAACATTGACTGTTCTTCACGTTTCGTACACCTCAACACCGACTGTTCTTCACGTTTCCTACACAACACCGACTGCTCTTCACGTTTCCTACACCTCAACACCGACTGTTCTTCACGTTTTGTACACCTCAACACCGACTGTTCTTCACATTTCCTACACCACAACACCGACAGTTCTTCACGTTCCCTACACCACAACACCGACTGTTCTTCACCTTTCCTATACCTCATCACTGACTGTTCTTCACGTTTCCTACACCTCAACACTGACTGTTCTTCACGTTTCGTACACCTCAACACCGACTGTTCTTCACATTCCCTATACCTTAGCTCCGACTGTTCTTCACGTTTCCTACACCTCAACACCGACTGTTCTTCACATTTCCTACACCTCAACACTGACTGTTCTTCACGTTTCGTACACCTCAACACTGACTGTTCTTCACGTTTCGTACACCTCAACACCGACTGTTCTTCACATTCCCTATACCTTAGCTCCGACTGTTCTTCACGTTCCCTACACCTCAACACCGACTGTTCTTCACATTTCCTACACCACAACACCGACTGTTCTTCACGTTTCGTACACCTCAACACTGACTGTTCTTCACGTTTCGTACACCACAATACTGACTGTTCTTCACGTTTCGTACGCCTCAACACCAACTGTTCATCATGTTTCGTACACCTCAACACTGACTGTACTTCACATTTCCTACACCACAACACCGACTGTTCTTCACGTTTCCTACACCACAACACCGACTGTTCTTCA
Source organism: Chiloscyllium plagiosum (assembly GCF_037043375.1). Classification (NCBI taxonomy): domain Eukaryota; kingdom Metazoa; phylum Chordata; class Chondrichthyes; order Orectolobiformes; family Hemiscylliidae; genus Chiloscyllium; species Chiloscyllium plagiosum. Next base: position 10,968,873 of record NW_028270162.1, on the reverse strand, counting down.
CGTTTCCTACACCACAACACCGACTGTTCTTCACGTTCCCTACACCTCAACACTGACTGTTCTTCACGTTTCCTACACCACAACACCGACTGTTCTTCACGTTCCCTACACCTCAACACTGACTGTACTTCACGTTTCCTATACCTTAACACCGACTGTTCTTCACATTTCCTACACCACAACACCGACTGTTCTTCACGTTCCCTACACCTCAACACGGACTGTTCTTCACGTTCCCTACACCTCAACACCGACTGTTCATCACGTTCCCTACACCTCAACACCGACTGTTCTTCACGTTTCGTACACCTCAACACCGACTGTTCTTCACGTTCCCTACACCTCAACACCGACTGTTCTTCACGTTTCGTACACCTCAACACTGACTGTTCTTCACATTCCCTACACCTCAACAATGACTGTTCTTCACGTTCCCTGCACCACAACACCGACTGCTCTTCACGTTTCGTACACCTCAACACTGACTGTTCTTCACGTTTCCTACACCACAACACCGACTGTTCTTCACGTTCCCTACACCACAACACCGACTGTACTTCACATTTCCTATACCTTAACACCAACTGTTCTTCACGTTTCGTACACCACAACACCGACTGTTCTTCACATTCCCTACACCTCAACACCGACAGTTCTTCACGTTCGCTACACCACAACACCGACTGTTCTTCACATTCCCTACACCTCAACACCGACTGCTCTTCACGTTTCGTACACCTCAACACTGACTGTTCTTCACGTTTCCTACACCACAACACCGACTGTTCTTCACGTTCCCTACACCTCAACACCGACTGTTCTTCATGTTTCCTACACCACAACACCGACTGTTCTTCACGTTCCCTACACCTCAACACCGACTGTTCTTCACGTTTCGTACACCACAACACCGACTGTTCTTCACGTTTCCTACACCTCAACACTGACTGTTCTGCACGTTTCCTACACCACAACACCGACTGTACTTCACATTTCCTATACCTTAGCACCGACTGTTCTTCACGTTTCCTACACTACAACACCGACTGTTCTTCACGTTCCCTACACCTCAACACTGACTGTTCTTCACGTTCCCTACACCACAACACCGACTGTTCTTCACGTTCCCTACATCACAACACTGACTGTACTTCACATTTCCTACATCACAACACCGACTGTTCTTCACATTTTCTACACCTCAACACTGACTGTACTTCACATTTCCTATACCTTAGCACCGACTGTTCTTCACGTTTCCTACACTACGACACCGACTGTTCTTCACGTTCCCTACACCACAACACCGACTGTTCTTCACGTTCCCTACACCACAACACTGACTGTACTTCACATTTCCTACATCACAACACCGACTGTTCTTCACATTTTCTACACCTCAACACTGACTGTACTTCACATTTCCTATACCTTAGCTCCGACTGTTCTTCACGTTTCCTACTCCATAACACCGACTGTACTTCACATTTCCTACACCACAACACCGACTGTTCTTCACGTTTCGTACACCTCAACACCGACTGTTCTTCACGTTTCCTACACCTCAACACTGACTGTTCTTCACGTTTCCTACACCACAACACCGACTGTTCTTCACGTTTCCTACACCTCAACACCGACTGTTCTTCACGTTCCCTACACCTCAACACCGACTGTTCTTCACGTTTCGTACACCTCAACACTGCCTGTTCTTCACGTTTCCTACACCACACCACCGACTGTTCTTCACGTTTCGTACACCTCAACACCGACTGTTCTTCACGTTTCCTACACCACAACACCGACTGTTCTTCACGTTTCGTACACCACAACACTGACTGTTCTTCACGTTCCCTACACCTCAACACTGACTGTTCTTCACGTTTCCTACACCAGAACACTGACTGTTCTTCACGTTTCGTACGCCTCAACACCGACTGTTCTTCACGTTTCGTACACCTCAACACTGACTGTACTTCACATTTCCTACACCACAACATCAACTGTTCTTCACGTTTTGTACACCCCAACACTGACTGTTCTTCACGTTCCCTACACCTCAACACCGACTGTTCTTCACGTTCCCTACACCACAACACCGACTGTTCTTCACGTTTCCTACACCTCAACACCGACTGTTCTTCACGTTTCGCACACCTCAACACCGACTGTTCTTCACGTTTCGTACACCTCAACACTGACTCTTCTTCACGTTTCCTACACCACAACACCAACTGTTCTTCACGTTTCGTACACCTCAACACCGACTGTTCTTCACGTTTCGTACACCACAACACTGACTGTTCTTCACGTTTCATACGCCTCAACACCGACTGTTCTTCACGTTTCGTACACCTCAACACTGACTGTACTTCACATTTCCTACACCACAACATCAACTGTTCTTCACGTTTCATACACCCCAACACCGACTGTTCTTCACGTTCCCTACATCACAACACTGACTGTACTTCACATTTCCTACATCACAACACCGACTGTTCTTCACATTTTCTACACCTCAACACTGACTGTACTTCACATTTCCTATACCTTAGCACCGACTGTTCTTCACGTTTCCTACACTACGACACCGACTGTTCTTCACGTTCCCTACACCACAACACCGACTGTTCTTCACGTTCCCTACACCACAACACTGACTGTACTTCACATTTCCTACATCACAACACCGACTGTTCTTCACATTTTCTACACCTCAACACTGACTGTACTTCACATTTCCTATACCTTAGCTCCGACTGTTCTTCACGTTTCCTACACCATAACACCGACTGTACTTCACATTTCCTACACCACAACACCGACTGTTCTTCACGTTTCGTACACCTCAACACCGACTGTTCTTCACGTTTCCTACACCTCAACACTGACTGTTCTTCACGTTTCCTACACCACAACACCGACTGTTCTTCACGTTTCCTACACCTCAACACCGACTGTTCTTCACGTTTCGTACACCTCAACACTGACTGTTCTTCACGTTTCCTACACCACAACACCGACTGTTCTTCACGTTTCGTACACCTCAACACCGACTGTTCTTCACGTTTCCTACACCACAACACCGACTGTTCTTCACGTTTCGTACACCACAACACTGACTGTTCTTCACGTTCCCTACACCTCAACACTGACTGTTCTTCACGTTTCCTACACCAGAACACTGACTGTTCTTCACGTTTCGTACGCCTCAACACCGACTGTTCTTCACGTTTCGTACACCTCAACACTGACTGTACTTCACATTTCCTACACCACAACATCAACTGTTCTTCACGTTTTGTACACCCCAACACTGACTGTTCTTCACGTTCCCTACACCTCAACACCGACTGTTCTTCACGTTCCCTACACCACAACACCGACTGTTCTTCACGTTTCCTACACCTCAACACCGACTGTTCTTCACGTTTCGCACACCTCAACACCGACTGTTCTTCACGTTTCGTACACCTCAACACTGACTCTTCTTCACGTTTCCTACACCACAACACCAACTGTTCTTCACGTTTCGTACACCTCAACACCGACTGTTCTTCACGTTTCGTACACCACAACACTGACTGTTCTTCACGTTTCATACGCCTCAACACCGACTGTTCTTCACGTTTCGTACACCTCAACACTGACTGTACTTCACATTTACTACACCACAACATCAACTGTTCTTCACGTTTCATACACCCCAACACTGACTGTTCTTCACGTTCCCTACACCTCAACACCGACTGTTCTTCACGTTCCCTACACCACAACACCGACTGTTCTTCACGTTTCCTACACCTCAACACTGACTGTTCTTCACGTTTCCTACACCTCAACACCGACTGTTCTTCACGTTTCCTACACCTCAACACTGACTGTTCTTCACGTTTCCTACACCACAACACCGACTGTTCTTCACGTTTCCTACACCTCAACACCGACTGTTCTTCACGTTCCCTACACCTCAACACCGACTGTTCTTCACGTTTCGTACACCTCAACACTGACTGTTCTTCACGTTTCGTACGCCTCAACACCGACTGTTCTTCACGTTTCGTACACCTCAACACTGACTGTACTTCACATTTCCTACACCACAACATCAACTGTTCTTCACGTTTTGTACACCCCAACACTGACTGTTCTTCACGTTCCCTACACCTCAACACCGACTGTTCTTCACGTTCCCTACACCACAACACCGACTGTTCTTCACGTTTCCTACACCTCAACACCGACTGTTCTTCACGTTTCGCACACCTCAACACCGACTGTTCTTCACGTTTCGTACACCTCAACACTGACTCTTCTTCATGTTTCCTACACCACAACACCAACTGTTCTTCACGTTTCGTACACCTCAACACCGACTGTTCTTCACGTTTCGTACACCACAACACTGACTGTTCTTCACGTTTCATACGCCTCAACACCGACTGTTCTTCACGTTTCGTACACCTCAACACTGACTGTACTTCACATTTACTACACCACAACATCAACTGTTCTTCACGTTTCATACACCCCAACACTGACTGTTCTTCACGTTCCCTACACCTCAACACCGACTGTTCTTCACGTTCCCTACACCACAACACCGACTGTTCTTCACGTTTCCTACACCTCAACACTGACTGTTCTTCAAGTTTCCTACACCTCAACACCGACTGTTCTTCACGTTTCGTACACCTCAACACCGACTGTTCTTCACGTTTCGTACACCACAACACTGACTGTTCTTCACGTTTCGTACGCCTCAACACCGACTGTTCTTCACGTTTCGTACACCTCAACACTGACTGTACTTCACATTTCCTACACCACAACATCAACTGTTCTTCACGTTTCCTACACCTGAACACCGACAGTTCTTCACATTTCCTACACCACAACACCGACTGCTCTTCACGTTTCGTACACCACAACACTGACTGTACTTCACATTTCCTACACCACAACACCGACTGTTCTTCACGTTTCCTACACCTCAACACGGACTGTTCTTCACGTTTCCTACACCACAACACCAACTATTCTTCACGTTTCCTACACCACAACACTGACTGTACTTCACATTTCCTACACCACAACACCGACTGTTCTTCACGTTTCCTACACCTCAACACCGACAGTTCTTCACATTTCCTACACCACTACACCGACTGCTCTTCACGTTTCGTACACCTCAACACCGACTGTTCTTCACGTTTCCTACACCACAACACCGACTGTACTTCACATTTCCTATACCTTAGCACCGACTGTTCTTCACGTTTCCTACACTACAACACCGACTGTTCTTCACGTTCCCTACACCTCAACACTGACTGTTCTTCACGTTCCCTACACCACAACACTGACTGTACTTCACATTTCCTACATCACAACACCGACTGTTCTTCACGTTCCCTACACCTCAACACTGACTGTTCTTCACGTTCCCTACACCTCAACACTGACTGTTCTTCACGTTCCCTACACCACAACACCGACTGTACTTCACGTTTCGTACGCCTCAACACCGACTGTTCTTCACGTTTCGTACACCTCAACACTGACTGTACTTCACATTTCCTTACCAAAACATCAACTGTTCTTCACGTTTCCTACACCTGAACACCGACAGTTCTTCACATTTCCTACACCTCAACACCGACTGCTCTTCACGTTTCGTACACCTCAACACCGACTGTTCTTCACGTTTCGTACGCCTCAACACTGACTGTTCTTCACGTTTCCTACACCTCAACACGGACTGTTCTTCACGTTTCCTACACCACAACACTGACTGTACTTCACATTTCCTACACCACAACACCGACTGTTCTTCACGTTTCCTACACCTCAACACGGACTGTTCTTCACGTTCCCTACACCACAACACCAACTATTCTTCACGTTTCCTACACCACAACACTGACTGTACTTCACATTTCCTACACCACAACACCGACTGTTCTTCACGTTTCCTACACCTCAACACCGACAGTTCTTCACATTTCCTACACCACTACACCGACTGCTCTTCACGTTTCGTACACCTCAACACCGACTGTTCTTCACGTTTCCTACACCACAACACCGACTGTACTTCACATTTCCTATACCTTAGCACCGACTGTTCTTCACGTTTCCTACACTACAACACCGACTGTTCTTCACGTTCCCTACACCTCAACACTGACTGTTCTTCACGTTCCCTACACCTCAACACCGACTGTTCTTCACGTTTCCTACACCTCAACACTGACTGTTCTTCACGTTTCCTACACCACAACACCGACTGTTCTTCACGTTTCCTACACCTCAACACCGACTGTTCTTCACGTTCCCTACACCTCAACACCGACTGTTCTTCACGTTTCGTACACCTCAACACTGACTGTTCTTCACGTTTCCTACACCACACCACCGACTGTTCTTCACGTTTCGTACACCTCAACACCGACTGTTCTTCACGTTTCCTACACCACAACACCGACTGTTCTTCACGTTTCGTACACCACAACACTGACTGTTCTTCACGTTCCCTACACCTCAACACTGACTGTTCTTCACGTTTCCTACACCAGAACACTGACTGTTCTTCACGTTTCGTACGCCTCAACACCGACTGTTCTTCACGTTTCGTACACCTCAACACTGACTGTACTTCACATTTCCTACACCACAACATCAACTGTTCTTCACGTTTTGTACACCCCAACACTGACTGTTCTTCACGTTCCCTACACCTCAACACCGACTGTTCTTCACGTTCCCTACACCACAACACCGACTGTTCTTCACGTTTCCTACACCTCAACACCGACTGTTCTTCACGTTTCGCACACCTCAACACCGACTGTTCTTCACGTTTCGTACACCTCAACACTGACTCTTCTTCACGTTTCCTACACCACAACACCAACTGTTCTTCACGTTTCGTACACCTCAACACCGACTGTTCTTCACGTTTCGTACACCACAACACTGACTGTTCTTCACGTTTCATACGCCTCAACACCGACTGTTCTTCACGTTTCGTACACCTCAACACTGACTGTACTTCACATTTCCTACACCACAACATCAACTGTTCTTCACGTTTCATACACCCCAACACCGACTGTTCTTCACGTTCCCTACATCACAACACTGACTGTACTTCACATTTCCTACATCACAACACCGACTGTTCTTCACATTTTCTACACCTCAACACTGACTGTACTTCACATTTCCTATACCTTAGCACCGACTGTTCTTCACGTTTCCTACACTACGACACCGACTGTTCTTCACGTTCCCTACACCACAACACCGACTGTTCTTCACGTTCCCTACACCACAACACTGACTGTACTTCACATTTCCTACATCACAACACCGACTGTTCTTCACATTTTCTACACCTCAACACTGACTGTACTTCACATTTCCTATACCTTAGCTCCGACTGTTCTTCACGTTTCCTACACCATAACACCGACTGTACTTCACATTTCCTACACCACAACACCGACTGTTCTTCACGTTTCGTACACCTCAACACCGACTGTTCTTCACGTTTCCTACACCTCAACACTGACTGTTCTTCACGTTTCCTACACCACAACACCGACTGTTCTTCACGTTTCCTACACCTCAACACCGACTGTTCTTCACGTTTCGTACACCTCAACACTGACTGTTCTTCACGTTTCCTACACCACAACACCGACTGTTCTTCACGTTTCGTACACCTCAACACCGACTGTTCTTCACGTTTCCTACACCACAACACCGACTGTTCTTCACGTTTCGTACACCACAACACTGACTGTTCTTCACGTTCCCTACACCTCAACACTGACTGTTCTTCACGTTTCCTACACCAGAACACTGACTGTTCTTCACGTTTCGTACGCCTCAACACCGACTGTTCTTCACGTTTCGTACACCTCAACACTGACTGTACTTCACATTTCCTACACCACAACATCAACTGTTCTTCACGTTTTGTACACCCCAACACTGACTGTTCTTCACGTTCCCTACACCTCAACACCGACTGTTCTTCACGTTCCCTACACCACAACACCGACTGTTCTTCACGTTTCCTACACCTCAACACCGACTGTTCTTCACGTTTCGCACACCTCAACACCGACTGTTCTTCACGTTTCGTACACCTCAACACTGACTCTTCTTCACGTTTCCTACACCACAACACCAACTGTTCTTCACGTTTCGTACACCTCAACACCGACTGTTCTTCACGTTTCGTACACCACAACACTGACTGTTCTTCACGTTTCATACGCCTCAACACCGACTGTTCTTCACGTTTCGTACACCTCAACACTGACTGTACTTCACATTTACTACACCACAACATCAACTGTTCTTCACGTTTCATACACCCCAACACTGACTGTTCTTCACGTTCCCTACACCTCAACACCGACTGTTCTTCACGTTCCCTACACCACAACACCGACTGTTCTTCACGTTTCCTACACCTCAACACTGACTGTTCTTCACGTTTCCTACACCTCAACACCGACTGTTCTTCACGTTTCCTACACCTCAACACTGACTGTTCTTCACGTTTCCTACACCACAACACCGACTGTTCTTCACGTTTCCTACACCTCAACACCGACTGTTCTTCACGTTCCCTACACCTCAACACCGACTGTTCTTCACGTTTCGTACACCTCAACACTGACTGTTCTTCACGTTTCGTACGCCTCAACACCGACTGTTCTTCACGTTTCGTACACCTCAACACTGACTGTACTTCACATTTCCTACACCACAACATCAACTGTTCTTCACGTTTTGTACACCCCAACACTGACTGTTCTTCACGTTCCCTACACCTCAACACCGACTGTTCTTCACGTTCCCTACACCACAACACCGACTGTTCTTCACGTTTCCTACACCTCAACACCGACTGTTCTTCACGTTTCGCACACCTCAACACCGACTGTTCTTCACGTTTCGTACACCTCAACACTGACTCTTCTTCACGTTTCCTACACCACAACACCAACTGTTCTTCACGTTTCGTACACCTCAACACCGACTGTTCTTCACGTTTCGTACACCACAACACTGACTGTTCTTCACGTTTCATACGCCTCAACACCGACTGTTCTTCACGTTTCGTACACCTCAACACTGACTGTACTTCACATTTACTACACCACAACATCAACTGTTCTTCACGTTTCATACACCACAACACCGACTGTTCTTCACGTTTCCTACACCTCAACACCGACTGTTCTTCACGTTCCCTACACCTCAACACCGACTGTTCTTCACGTTTCGTACACCTCAACACTGACTGTTCTTCACGTTTCCTACACCACACCACCGACTGTTCTTCACGTTTAGTACACCTCAACACCGACTGTTCTTCACGTTTCCTACACCACAACACCGACTGTTCTTCACGTTTCGTACACCACAACACTGACTGTTCTTCACGTTCCCTACACCTCAACACTGACTGTTCTTCACGTTTCCTACACCAGAACACTGACTGTTCTTCACGTTTCGTACGCCTCAACACCGACTGTTCTTCACGTTTCGTACACCTCAACACTGACTGTACTTCACATTTCCTACACCACAACATCAACTGTTCTTCACGTTTTGTACACCCCAACACTGACTGTTCTTCACGTTCCCTACACCTCAACACCGACTGTTCTTCACGTTCCCTACACCACAACACCGACTGTTCTTCACGTTTCCTACACCTCAACACCGACTGTTCTTCACGTTTCGCACACCTCAACACCGACTGTTCTTCACGTTTCGTACACCTCAACACTGACTCTTCTTCACGTTTCCTACACCACAACACCGACTGTTCTTCACGTTTCCTACACCACAACACCGACTGTTCTTCACGTTTCGTACACCACAACACTGACTGTTCTTCACGTTCCCTACACCTCAACACTGACTGTTCTTCACGTTTCGTACACCTCAACACTGACTGTACTTCACATTTCCTACACCACAACATCAACTGTTCTTCACGTTTCATACACCCCAACACCGACTGTTCTTCACGTTCCCTACATCACAACACTGACTGTACTTCACATTTCCTACATCACAACACCGACTGTTCTTCACATTTTCTACACCTCAACACTGACTGTACTTCACATTTCCTATACCTTAGCACCGACTGTTCTTCACGTTTCCTACACTACGACACCGACTGTTCTTCACGTTCCCTACACCACAACACCGACTGTTCTTCACGTTCCCTACACCACAACACTGACTGTACTTCACATTTCCTACATCACAACACCGACTGTTCTTCACATTTTCTACACCTCAACACTGACTGTACTTCACATTTCCTATACCTTAGCTCCGACTGTTCTTCACGTTTCCTACACCATAACACCGACTGTACTTCACATTTCCTACACCACAACACCGACTGTTCTTCACGTTTCGTACACCTCAACACCGACTGTTCTTCACGTTTCCTACACCTCAACACTGACTGTTCTTCACGTTTCCTACACCACAACACCGACTGTTCTTCACGTTTCCTACACCTCAACACCGACTGTTCTTCACGTTTCGTACACCTCAACACTGACTGTTCTTCACGTTTCCTACACCACAACACCGACTGTTCTTCACGTTTCGTACACCTCAACACCGACTGTTCTTCACGTTTCCTACACCACAACACCGACTGTTCTTCACGTTTCGTACACCACAACACTGACTGTTCTTCACGTTCCCTACACCTCAACACTGACTGTTCTTCACGTTTCCTACACCAGAACACTGACTGTTCTTCACGTTTCGTACGCCTCAACACCGACTGTTCTTCACGTTTCGTACACCTCAACACTGACTGTACTTCACATTTCCTACACCACAACATCAACTGTTCTTCACGTTTTGTACACCCCAACACTGACTGTTCTTCACGTTCCCTACACCTCAACACCGACTGTTCTTCACGTTCCCTACACCACAACACCGACTGTTCTTCACGTTTCCTACACCTCAACACCGACTGTTCTTCACGTTTCGCACACCTCAACACCGACTGTTCTTCACGTTTCGTACACCTCAACACTGACTCTTCTTCACGTTTCCTACACCACAACACCAACTGTTCTTCACGTTTCGTACACCTCAACACCGACTGTTCTTCACGTTTCGTACACCACAACACTGACTGTTCTTCACGTTTCATACGCCTCAACACCGACTGTTCTTCACGTTTCGTACACCTCAACACTGACTGTACTTCACATTTACTACACCACAACATCAACTGTTCTTCACGTTTCATACACCCCAACACTGACTGTTCTTCACGTTCCCTACACCTCAACACCGACTGTTCTTCACGTTCCCTACACCACAACACCGACTGTTCTTCACGTTTCCTACACCTCAACACTGACTGTTCTTCACGTTTCCTACACCTCAACACCGACTGTTCTTCACGTTTCCTACACCTCAACACTGACTGTTCTTCACGTTTCCTACACCACAACACCGACTGTTCTTCACGTTTCCTACACCTCAACACCGACTGTTCTTCACGTTCCCTACACCTCAACACCGACTGTTCTTCACGTTTCGTACACCTCAACACTGACTGTTCTTCACGTTTCGTACGCCTCAACACCGACTGTTCTTCACGTTTCGTACACCTCAACACTGACTGTACTTCACATTTCCTACACCACAACATCAACTGTTCTTCACGTTTTGTACACCCCAACACTGACTGTTCTTCACGTTCCCTACACCTCAACACCGACTGTTCTTCACGTTCCCTACACCACAACACCGACTGTTCTTCACGTTTCCTACACCTCAACACCGACTGTTCTTCACGTTTCGCACACCTCAACACCGACTGTTCTTCACGTTTCGTACACCTCAACACTGACTCTTCTTCACGTTTCCTACACCACAACACCAACTGTTCTTCACGTTTCGTACACCTCAACACCGACTGTTCTTCACGTTTCGTACACCACAACACTGACTGTTCTTCACGTTTCATACGCCTCAACACTGACTGTTCTTCACGTTTCGTACACCTCAACACTGACTGTACTTCACATTTACTACACCACAACATCAACTGTTCTTCACGTTTCATACACCCCAACACTGACTGTTCTTCACGTTCCCTACACCTCAACACCGACTGTTCTTCACGTTCCCTACACCACAACACCGACTGTTCTTCACGTTTCCTACACCTCAACACTGACTGTTCTTCAAGTTTCCTACACCTCAACACCGACTGTTCTTCACGTTTCGTACACCTCAACACCGACTGTTCTTCACGTTTCGTACACCACAACACTGACTGTTCTTCACGTTTCGTACGCCTCAACACCGACTGTTCTTCACGTTTCGTACACCTCAACACTGACTGTACTTCACATTTCCTACACCACAACATCAACTGTTCTTCACGTTTCCTACACCTGAACACCGACAGTTCTTCACATTTCCTACACCACAACACCGACTGCTCTTCACGTTTCGTACACCACAACACTGACTGTACTTCACATTTCCTACACCACAACACCGACTGTTCTTCACGTTTCCTACACCTCAACACGGACTGTTCTTCACGTTTCCTACACCACAACACCAACTATTCTTCACGTTTCCTACACCACAACACTGACTGTACTTCACATTTCCTACACCACAACACCGACTGTTCTTCACGTTTCCTACACCTCAACACCGACAGTTCTTCACATTTCCTACACCACTACACCGACTGCTCTTCACGTTTCGTACACCTCAACACCGACTGTTCTTCACGTTTCCTACACCACAACACCGACTGTACTTCACATTTCCTATACCTTAGCACCGACTGTTCTTCACGTTTCCTACACTACAACACCGACTGTTCTTCACGTTCCCTACACCTCAACACTGACTGTTCTTCACGTTCCCTACACCACAACACTGACTGTACTTCACATTTCCTACATCACAACACCGACTGTTCTTCACGTTCCCTACACCTCAACACTGACTGTTCTTCACGTTCCCTACACCTCAACACTGACTGTTCTTCACGTTCCCTACACCACAACACCGACTGTACTTCACGTTTCGTACGCCTCAACACCGACTGTTCTTCACGTTTCGTACACCTCAACACTGACTGTACTTCACATTTCCTTACCAAAACATCAACTGTTCTTCACGTTTCCTACACCTGAACACCGACAGTTCTTCACATTTCCTACACCTCAACACCGACTGCTCTTCACGTTTCGTACACCTCAACACCGACTGTTCTTCACGTTTCGTACGCCTCAACACTGACTGTTCTTCACGTTTCCTACACCTCAACACGGACTGTTCTTCACGTTTCCTACACCACAACACTGACTGTACTTCACATTTCCTACACCACAACACCGACTGTTCTTCACGTTTCCTACACCTCAACACGGACTGTTCTTCACGTTCCCTACACCACAACACCAACTATTCTTCACGTTTCCTACACCACAACACTGACTGTACTTCACATTTCCTACACCACAACACCGACTGTTCTTCACGTTTCCTACACCTCAACACCGACAGTTCTTCACATTTCCTACACCACTACACCGACTGCTCTTCACGTTTCGTACACCTCAACACCGACTGTTCTTCACGTTTCCTACACCACAACACCGACTGTACTTCACATTTCCTATACCTTAGCACCGACTGTTCTTCACGTTTCCTACACTACAACACCGACTGTTCTTCACGTTCCCTACACCTCAACACTGACTGTTCTTCACGTTCCCTACACCTCAACACTGACTGTTCTTCACGTTCCCTACACCACAACACTGACTGTACTTCACATTTCCTACATCACAACACCGACTGTTCTTCACGTTCCCTACACCTCAACACTGACTGTTCTTCACGTTCCCTACACCTCAACACTGACTGTTCTTCACGTTCCCTACACCACAACACCGACTGTTCTTCACGTTTCCTACACCTCAACACCGACAGTTCTTCACATTTCCTACACCACTACACCGACTGCTCTTCACGTTTCGTACACCTCAACACCGACTGTTCTTCACGTTTCCTACACCACAACACCGACTGTACTTCACATTTCCTATACCTTAGCACCGACTGTTCTTCACGTTTCCTACACTACAACACCGACTGTTCTTCACGTTCCCTACACCTCAACACTGACTGTTCTTCACGTTCCCTACACCACAACACTGACTGTACTTCACATTTCCTACATCACAACACCGACTGTTCTTCACGTTCCCTACACCTCAACACTGACTGTTCTTCACGTTCCCTACACCTCAACACTGACTGTTCTTCACGTTCCCTACACCACAACACCGACTGTACTTCACGTTTCGTACGCCTCAACACCGACTGTTCTTCACGTTTCGTACACCTCAACACTGACTGTACTTCACATTTCCTTACCAAAACATCAACTGTTCTTCACGTTTCCTACACCTGAACACCGACAGTTCTTCACATTTCCTACACCTCAACACCGACTGCTCTTCACGTTTCGTACACCTCAACACCGACTGTTCTTCACGTTTCGTACGCCTCAACACTGACTGTTCTTCACGTTTCCTACACCTCAACACGGACTGTTCTTCACGTTTCCTACACCACAACACTGACTGTACTTCACATTTCCTACACCACAACACCGACTGTTCTTCACGTTTCCTACACCTCAACACGGACTGTTCTTCACGTTCCCTACACCACAACACCAACTATTCTTCACGTTTCCTACACCACAACACTGACTGTACTTCACATTTCCTACACCACAACACCGACTGTTCTTCACGTTTCCTACACCTCAACACCGACAGTTCTTCACATTTCCTACACCACTACACCGACTGCTCTTCACGTTTCGTACACCTCAACACCGACTGTTCTTCACGTTTCCTACACCACAACACCGACTGTACTTCACATTTCCTATACCTTAGCACCGACTGTTCTTCACGTTTCCTACACTACAACACCGACTGTTCTTCACGTTCCCTACACCTCAACACTGACTGTTCTTCACGTTCCCTACACCTCAACACTGACTGTTCTTCACGTTCCCTACACCACAACACTGACTGTACTTCACATTTCCTACATCACAACACCGACTGTTCTTCACGTTCCCTACACCTCAACACTGACTGTTCTTCACGTTCCCTACACCTCAACACTGACTGTTCTTCACGTTCCCTACACCACAACACCGACTGTACTTCACATTTCCTATACCTTAGCTCCGACTGTTCTTCACGTTTCCTACACCACAACACCGACTGTACTTCACATTTCCTACACCACAACACCGACTGTTCTTCACGTTTCGTACACCTCACTCCGACTGTTCTTCACGTTTCCTATACCTTAACACCGACTATTCTTCACGTTCCTACACCACAACACCGACTGTTCTTCACGTTTCCTACACCTCAACACCGACTGTTCTTCACGTTTCGTACACCTCAACACCGACTGTTCTTCACGTTTCGTACACCTCAACACCGACTGTTCTTCACATTCCCTACACCTCAACACTGACTGTTCTTCACGTTTCCTACACCACAACACCGACTGTTCTTCACATTCCCTACACCTCAACACCGACTGTTCTTCACGTTTCCTACACCACAACACCGACTGTTCTTCACGTTTCCTACACCACAACATCGACTGTTCTTCACATTCCCTACACCTCAACACCGACTGTTCTTCACGTTTCCTACACCACAACATCGACTGTTCTTCACATTCCCTACACCTCAACACCGACTGTTCTTCACGTTTCCTACACCACAACATCGACTGTTCTTCAGATTCCCTACACCACAACACCGACTGTTCTTCAGGGGCTGGCCCCCAGTCGCTGTGAAGTAAAGAACCAAGCAAATTTACAGCCCAGGAATACGCCCTTTGGCCCTCCAAGCCTGTGCCAATGCAAATCCAATGTCTAAATCTATCGCCCAATGCACTGCACAGTGAAGTGAAATTGTCAAATGGCGTTATCAGCCCACAGTATTTCTTCCCATAAATATATTAGATTAGATTAGATTAGATTACTTACAGTGTGGAAACAGGCCCTTCGGCCCAACAAGTCCACACTGACCCACTGAAGCGCACCCACCCAGACCCATTCCCCTACATTTACCCCTTCACCTAACACCACAGGCAATTTAGCATGGCCAATTTACCTAACCTGCACATTTTTGGACTGTGGGAGGAAACCGGAGCACCCAGAGGAAACCCACGCAGACACGGGGAGAACGTACAAACTCCACATATCTGTTGAACACTTTTAAGTGGGCTGTATATTAGAGGGAAACAAGGACAATCCCAACTCCAAACATAGTGACACCTTCAGTTTGCAGTTTTAACTTGAGCTGAGGCCAGCTGTACCTCTGGAAGGAGCCCACTCTGTGTATGTTACAGAAGGGCACAAGTGAAGCTTTCGAACCTTCTCTTTAACACTTCCCTTTTGAACTGGTATTGGCTTTCATTCCAGTGGGAGCAGACAGCTGCACTTCTAACACAGTGTCAAGGACCACCTGGATACATGGATACTTTCATTATCCAGCAGGGAGCGACACCAAAAGGATGGCCTGGGGGGAGATGGAGAAAGAGCGGGGAGGGGGAGGGTTGGTGGGAAGGGCAATAACACCATCTCCAATGGTTATGTTTCCCCTGCTGTTCTCCTCACGACCCATACAGTGTTATTTTGATATTCCTGACCCCTTTAGTACCACAAAGATCAGTTAAGTGTCAAAGTTTTGACCAGGATGAGCAAATGTTATGTTTCACGGAAAATCAAGTGGACGGCCCCATGACCCAACAGTTCAACAATTCCACTGATGCCTTTAACATTCCTGCCTGCTCTTCCTTTCATCATCAGCTCAGAGTTCAGACCCTGCACTTCATCAGTTTCTGGAGGGTGGCGATTCAGGGCTGATTCTGAACAGGAAGGATAATTTGTGAGAAGAATTACTCCTTTGGGTTTCTCAGGATAGTGGGTCATAGACCACTGTCAGCCCTCATTGCTTACGGATTCCACAGGGCAATACTGAACACTGGACTCCACCCTGCAACATCATACCCATGCCATGCTATGCCAATGTCTCACCTCTTTCTCACTGACTTACTGCACTGGCTAGACCATTTCAGCTGGCCACTGTAGCCATCCAATCCCAGAGGGGACCACAAGGTGGATTAGCAGATTAGCAAGCAAGTGTTCAATCTTTAAACCACTGTACAAAAAGCAACCAACAATGATCAGCGCTAAAATGGTTAAAATATGCGGGTTAGTTGCATTGATTCAGCTGGGTATCACTTGGTTTTAGTAAATGAGGTTTGATCTAACTGAGGTGATTGAATGATTTAAAAGAGTAAAATTCGGCCAACCCATCAGCTCGACCAGTGGATTCACATGGGGGAGAGACCATTCACCTGAAACGTGTCCACACTCCAGAACTGTGACCTACACCTGACCTGTGACCTACACCTGAACTGTGACCTACACCTGACCTGTGACCTACACCTGACCTGTGACCTACACTTGAACTATGACCTACACCTGAACTGTGACCTACACTTGAACTGTGGCCTACACCTGAACTGTGAACTACACCTGAACTGTGGCCTACACCTGAACTGTGACCTACACCTGAACTGTGACCTACACCTGAACTGTGGCCTACACCTGAACTGTGACCTACACCTGACCTGTGACCTACACTTGAACTGTGACCTACACCTGAACTGTGACCTACACTTGAACTGTGACCTACACCTGAACTGTGGCCTACACCTGAACTGTGGCCTACACTTGAACTGTGACCTACACCTGAACTGTGAACTACACCTGAACTGTGACCTACACCTGAACTGTGACCTACACTTGAACTGTGACCTACACCTGACCTGTGACCTACACCTGAACTGTGACCTACACCTGAACTGTGGCCTACACCTGAACTGTGAACTACACCTGAACTGAGACCTACACCTGAACTGTGACCTTTACCTGAACTGTGACCTATATCTGAACCATGACCTACACCTGAACTGTGGCCTACACTTGAACTGTGACCCATACCTGAACTGTGACCCATACCTGAATTGTGACCTATATCTGAACTGTGACCTATATCTGAACTGTGACCTACATCTGATCTATGACCTATGTCTGAACTATGATTAACACCTGACCTGTGACCTACACCTGAACTGTGACCTACACCTAAATGGGATCCAATCACCTGAACTGTGACCATACTACAGAACTGTAACCTACACCTGAACTGTAACCTACACCTGAACTTTAACCTACACCTGAACTGTGTCTGAACTCCTGAACCTAGTGGGGATTGGTGGTGGTGGTGGGTTCCAGAACAGCCTCACACACGCTTAATATGAGAGTAAAGCCATTCAGGCCTGTCCAAAAATATTTCTTCACACAAATGCAATGGAAATCTGGATCTTTTCCCCCAGGAAGATATGGAGTTGGGGGTGGGAAGTCCATTGAAATTTTCAGAAATATTATCAGTAATCAGTTGGGCTAACTTCCAAAGTTACAGAAGCAAGGCAGGGATTTTTTTTATATGTACAGACAGAAGTGACAAGATCTAGAGAGTAGCAAGAAGTAATTGTCCAGCATTCGGGCGCAGTAAAGAAATCTCCAAATCTCCCATGCTGAGCGATGTATGGCATACGGCTTACAACAGTTTCTGTGGCTAGTATTTGCTGGAATAGTTTACTGGCCTATTACAGGGGTAGGATCTCGAGGGCTGTCACCTTCCATAGCATTTCTGCTTGGCCTGGAGACTCTCCCACTGTTACCATGTGTTACAGATGTATCAGCAGGGATTACAAGCTGTACATTACAATGCACCTTCCTTAGCTATTGAGTCGTGGACTGGAACTTGAACCTGGGGTTTCCTGGCTCAGAATCCTTGATACCACCTTGTGTCTAGTGCCATAAGTAGATATTGTTAAGAGACAGGATCAGGCATAACCTAACAGAGTGGCAGAACCGACTTGGGGGCATTGAATGGTTTTCTGTAGCATACATAATTCACAATAGTAAACACAGGAGGAGCCTTATGACTCAATGTTAAAATGACCCCTTGTACTGCTTTTGGGTGAGTCGTAGAATTATAGAGCTATGCTGTATGGAAGCAAGCCTTTTGGTCAAACTTGTCCATGCTGACCAGATATCCTAAATTAATCTAGTCTCATTTGCCAGCACTTGGCCCACATCCCTCTAAACCCTTCCTATTTACGTACACATTCAGCCTTTTAAATGTTGTCATTGTACCAGTCTCTGGCAGCTCAATCCATACACACAACTGTGTGAAAAGGTTAGGCCCTGCAGGTCCTTTTTAAATCTTACCCCTCGCACCTCAAACCTATGCCCTTTAGTTTTGGACTCTCCCACACTGGGGAAAAGACCTTGACTATTCACCTTATCAATGGCCTTCATGAGTTTATAAAGCTCTATAAACCTCCGCCTTACTGTGAATATGTACAATGGAGTGGTTACTGTTAAGTTTTAAAAATTAATGGAAAAGGATCAGCTTTTTATAAAAGTTAATATTCTTAAATGGAGTATGGCAAATTTTAATGCAATGAGACATGAGCTTTCAGAAGTTGATTGGAGTAGATTGTTTGCAGGTAAAGGAATAACTAACAAGTGGGAGGCTTTCACAAGTGGGATAGCAAGAGTTCAGAAACGTTATGTTCCTGTTAGAGGGAAGGGTAAGGCTGCTAAGAGTAAGGAACAATGGATGAATGAAGGTATTGAAGTTCTAGTCAAGAATAAGAAAGAATTGTATAGACAACAGAGATCAAATGAATCTCTCGAAAAGTATAAAGAGTGGCAGGGCATTCTTAAGTGGGAATATGAGATAGCCTTGGTAGATAAGGTTAAGGATAATCCAAAGAGATTCTACAAGTTCATTAAGAGCAAATGAGCAACTAAAGAAAGAATAGGGCTCCCTAAAGATCAATGAGGTCATCTATATGCTGAGCTTCAGGTGATGGGAGAGGTACTAAACTAATATTTTGCATCAGATTTTACTGTGGAGAAAGAAATGGAGGCTAGAGAACTCAGGGAAATAAATATTGATGTTTTGGAAACAGTTCACATCACTGAAGAAGAAGTACTGGAGGTCTTAGAAAACATTAAGGTGGGTAAATCTCCAGGACCTGATCAAGCATGTCCCAGGACATTGTGGAAAGTTAGGGAAGAAATTCAAATTAGAATTAGAATTATTGTCACACATACTTACTTGCAAGGCCCCATGTCATTTATAATCATGGGTGAGGTGCTGGAAAACTGGAGGGCGGCTAATGTTGTGCCTTTATTGAACAAAGACTGTAAGGAGAAGCCTGGGAAGTGTAAACAGTTGAGTCCGGCATTGATGGTGGGTACATTTTTGGAGGGGATTCTGAAAGGTAGGATTGAGATGGATTTGGAGAGACAAGGACTGATTAGAGATAGTCAGCATGGCATTGTGGGAAGGAATTTGTGTCTCACAAACTTGATTGAGTTTTTTGACTGTGGAAGTAACCAAAAAGATTGAAGAGGGTAGAGTAGTTGACATTGTTTACGTAGGATATGTGGAACAGTCCATCTTCCGCAGCTACACTGGCACCACCCCCCACCTTTTCCTCCACTACATCGATGACTGTATCGGAGCTGCCTCATGCTCCCACGAGGAGGTTGAACAGTTCATCCACTTTACTAACACCTTCCACCCCGACCTCAAATTCATCTGGACCGTCTCAGACTCCTCCCTCCCCTTCCTAGACCTTTCCATTTCTATCTCAGGCGACCGAATCGACACGGACATTTACTATAAACCGACCGACTCCCAAAGCTACCTAGACTGCACCTCCTCCCACCCTGCCCCTGTAAAAACGCCATCCCATATTCCCAATTCCTTCGTCTCCACCGCATCTACTCCCAGGAGGACCAGTTCCAATACATACAACCCAGGTGGCCTCCTTCTTCAACGACCCCAAATTCCCCCCAGACGTGGTCGACGATGCCCTCCACCGCATCTCCTCCACTTCCAACCGCCACCAGGACAGAACCCCACTGGTCCTCACCTACCACCCACCAACCTCCATATACAGCGTATCATCCGCCGACATTTCCACCACCTCCAAACGGACCCCACCACCAGGGATATATTTCCCTCCCCTCCCCTATCAGCGTTCCGAAAAGACCACTCCCTCCGTGACTCCCTCGTCAGGTCCACACCCCCCACCAACCCAACCTCCACTCCCGGCACCTTCCCCTGCAACCGCAAGAAATGCAAAACTTGCGCCCACACCTCCCCCATTACTTCCCTCCAAGGCCCCAAGGGATACTTCCATATCCACCACAAATTCGCCTGCACCTCCACACACATCATTTATTGCATCCTCTGCACCCGATGTGGCCTCCTCTATATTGGGGAGACAGGCTGCCTACTTGCAGAACATTTCAGAGAACACCTCTGGGACACCCGGACCAACCAACCCAACCACCTCGTGGCTCAACACTTCAACTGCCCCTCCCACTCCACCAAGGACATGCAGGTCCTTGGACTCCTCCATCGCCAGACCATAGCAACACGACGGTTGGAGGAAGAGCGCCTCATCTTCTGCCTAGGAACCTCCAACCACAAGGGATGAACTCAGATTTCTCCAGTTTCCTCATTTCCCCTCCCCCCACCTTGTCTCAGTCAAATCCCTCGAACTCAGCACTGCCTTCCTAACCTGCAATCTTCTTCCTGACCTCTCCACCCCCACCCCCACTCCGGCCTATCACCCTCACCTTGACCTCCTTCCACCTATCGCATTTCCGACGCCCCTCCCCCAAGTCCCTCCTCCCTACCTTTTACCTTACCCTGCTGGACACACTTTCCTCATTCCTGAAGAAGGGCTTATGCCCGAAACGTCGATTCTCCTGCTCCTTGGATGCTGCCTGACCTGCTGCGTTTTTTCAGCAACACATTTTCAGCTCTGATCTCCAGCATCTGCAGACCTCACTTTCTCCTTTAGTAAAGCCTTTGCCAAGATTCCGAATGATAGGCTAATTAGTAAAGTTAGATCACATGGGATTCAGGGTAAGGTTACCAACTGGATACAAAATTGGCTTTAAGGTAGGAGCCAGAGGACTGTGTTTCTTGGACTGGAGGCCCGTAACCAGTGGTGTTCCACAGGGATCGGTGCTGGGTCCACTTCTGCTTGTCAGTTTATATAAACGATTTGTGTGAGAATATGAGAGGCATGGTTAGTACGTTTGCAAATGACACCAAAATTGGAGGTGATGTGGACAGTGAAGAAGGTTATTTAAGGTTACAAATGGATCTTGATCAATTGAGTCAAAGGACTGAGAAGTGGCAGATGGTGTTTAATTTGGATAAACGTGAGATATTGCATTTTGGTAAAACAAACAAAGGGCAGGATTTATAGAGTTAATGGTAGGGCCCTGGGTAGCGTTGACGAACAGG
The DNA here is from genome assembly GCF_037043375.1 of Chiloscyllium plagiosum. Taxonomy (NCBI): domain Eukaryota; kingdom Metazoa; phylum Chordata; class Chondrichthyes; order Orectolobiformes; family Hemiscylliidae; genus Chiloscyllium; species Chiloscyllium plagiosum. The sequence goes on along the minus strand of NW_028270162.1, from coordinate 10,946,290 downwards.
GAGCCCCAGGGGTTCAGGTACATAATTCGTTGAAATTTGCATCACAGGTAGACGGTGGGGGGGGTTGTTGATCACACTTGCCTTCATTGCTCAGACCTTTGAGTCTCGGTTGTTAGGATACCATGTTGGGGTTGTACATGATGTTGGTCAGGCCTCTTCAAGAGCACTGTGTGCAGTTCTGATCGCCCTGTTATAGGAAGGATATTATTAAATTGGAGAGGGTTCAGAAAAGATTTACCAGGGTGTTGCTGGGAATGAAGGGTTTGCGTCACAAAAAAGGCTGGAGAATTGGGGTCTTTCTTCACTGGCATGAATGAGTTTGAAGGATGTCCTTATGGAGGTTAGATTAGATTAGATTACTTTACAGTGTGGAAACAGGTCCTTCGGCCCAACAAGTCCACACCGACCCGCCGAAGCGTAACCCACCCATACCCCTACATTTACCCCTTACCTAACACTACGGGCAATTTAGCATGGCCAATTCACCTGACCTGCACATCTTTGGACTGTGGGAGGAAACCGGAGCACCCGGAGGAAACCCACGCAGACACGGGGAGAACGTGCAAACTCCACACAGTCAGTCGCCTGAGACGGGAATTGAACCCGGGTCTCTGGTGCTGCGAGGCAGCAGTGCTAACCACTGTGCCACCGTGCCGCCCACGGTTTATAAGATCGTGAGGGATATAGATACGGTGAATAGCTAGGAGTTCAAAACTAGGAGGCATGTTTATCAGGTGAGAGGAGAAAGATTTAAAAAGGACATGAGGGGCAATGTTTTTACACAGAGAGTGGCTTGTGTGTGGAATGAATTGCCAGAGGGAGTGGTGGGCACAGGTAAAGTTACAACATTTAAAAGACATTTGGATAAGTACATGAACGAGAAAGATTTGGAGGGATATGGGACAAACACAGGCAAGTGAGCCCAGTTTAGTTTGAGATTATGTTGGCATGGACTAATTGGGCGAAAGGGTCTGTTTTCCGTGCAATATGACTCTATGACTCTATAAGTGCAACATATGATTGTGGAACTAATTCCGGAGAAACTCAGCGGCATCTGTGAAGAGAGAAATAGAGTCAAGGTGTTGACTCTGGTGTGAGTCTTTTTCAGAACGCAGGCATTCCCTGTGTTTGTTTCAGATTTCCAGCACCCAGAGTAATTTACGTTGACAGCATTGTGAAGGAGATTGTTTGTGAAGACATTGGTGCGGTTAAATGGATTGAGTTTGAAACAGCTCAACCATGAAGCTACAGCAAGGAGTAGAAAAGCAACCGTGGTGGGTGGGAGGAAACAGAAGGGAAAGAGGCGAGGAAGGAATGAATCAAAGAAAATGAAGAATTCCGGATCTGAGACAACTCGTATGAAGGCTGTGCAATCGGACTAGTGATTTATACTATGGGACATCTTTCATGTTGTAGCCATTGACAGGGTGTGAACAAACAGCGAGGGAATGAGAAATTTTCCCATGGTGTTAATGTGTGACTCTTTGCTGGCCTCTTCAACACATTTCCCCGAAATAGTTTAGCAATCCCAGGTTAAAAAAAAGTGATTTTTATCCATCTGTCAATCCACATATGTTAACATTTTAAATTGCCCCAAGAAACGTTTTGACTTAAATTGGTTCCCGAGCAAGGAAAGAGACCACATTTGGAACAGATGTTTCCTATTTTATGTGTTGTCAAGATCTGAGTGTACAGCTGGTTAACGGTGTCCCTAAGTCACAGCACACAGAGGGCAATTTAAGAAAAATAAATCAGATTCACCCTCCCTAACACCACGTTAAACAATGTTGAACTAAATATGAAAACATCCTTTTTTCATTCCTGATTTCATTTGAGACCCAACATCAAGTTGAAAAAGCAAGTTTTCTTTTGCAAAATAACCTACACATTAATGTTTCCCAAACTCTTTCCAAAATGATTCTTACTTTTTAATTCATTCACATGATGTGGGTGTCACTGGCTGGTCTTCATTAACCTTAAACTGAGTGGTTTACCAGGGTTTTATTGTGGGTTTGGATTCACATGTGGGCCAGACCGAGTATGGATGGTGGTAGATTGCCTTCCAATAAGGACCATTAGTGAACCAGATGGGTTTTAAACATTAGACAGGGAAACAAATTGTTATTTTACATCAGGCAAGCTTCTTCAACTCCAGTTTCTTTAATGAATTTGAATTTCATTCGCTGTCACAATTAGAAACCGTGTGCCCGGAATGTTAGACTGGGCTTATGGATGACTAGTCTAGTGACATTACCATGGGTAACATCAACATGGGTCAATAAAGACAAGGCAGTAGCATTCTAGTGATATATTTATGATTGTCTGTGTATTACGTAACATATATAGAGCTGAACGTCTGCAATGACAACGTCATTGACCAGTCTGTCACCGGTCGCCAAGCCTGCATCTACACCTGTTGCTGTCACTCTGGGAAATCACTTGGGGAGCTCCCTACCCTATCTACATCAATATTAACCTTAACCCTAACCCTAACCCTAATCACACACCAAGCTTAACTCTAACCCCCACCCCAACCATAACCCTACATCGCAGTTCACCTGATTCGGGATACCACAATCAATCACAACGTCTAGCGCTGGTGATGAACCATTTATGACTGTTGTGTTATGGACCAGGCTCGACTCCCCTCAAAATATTTTAAGAAGGAACCCTAGACCCTAACTTTTTCTTATGTTAAAGCCAGATGTGAAGTGGGTGTTCCAGGTGTGATGCAGCTGGTCAAACCACTCGGCTTTAAGCAAAACAGAATTTATTTAAACACTGAAGTTGAAACACGAGCAAATGAAAGCAGAATTTAGAATGACTTAACTATTTGAAAACTTAACTGATTGGTACAGTAACTATTACTGTTTCAATGCAATAACATCCCATAAACACACTCTTTGGCAAAGAGATAGATTCAAACACAAATTCTTACAGGCAGGATGAAACAACATCCAGACAGAGACTTCAGAGAAAATCAGAGGATCCTTTCGCTGAAGTTTGCAACTTTTCTGGTACTCAAAGCTCTTTGTGATTGCTGCAGCCAAAAGGAAAACTAGAAAAAAACCCTGAACAGGGAGAACTGACCACTTCCCTCCCATTGTTAAACTGCTAAACTCCATGACTCTTTAGCATCTCTCTTAAATACGGTTTCTCTTAAATAAAAACCAAGGACAAACTAACCTATTTAAAGTGACAGCATCGTCACAGGAAGAATATAAGAAGCCGGGAGATTATGATGATTTTATTTCCCATGATCCCTCTTCTCAGGGTGGGGTGGAGGGGGGATGGGGATGACAAGATCTGAATCATGCTCCACTACTGACTTCAGCAGAATCTGACACACTGAAGGCTTTTCTCACCTTCAGTTCTCACTTACCAATTACTCGCTAATTCTGCTTACTTTACATCAGGATTTGAGAACCGACAACTGTCAGTAATTACTCTTGAACATGTCTTTCCAATTGTGGCAATTGGGCATGACTGTGTGTTGCAGGAAATGTCTAATACCACAGAGACGTTGCTGTAATGGGGCACAGATGTATCCCTTCAGCCGACTGTCCCGGTTTGGCCAATCTCAGCAAAGTGGCAAAGCACACAGAACGTTTCAAATTCTCTTGCCTCTCATCCCTGAAGACACGACAGTGCTTCAGTAATCCTTCATCCTTTCTACAAGTTGTGCAAAAGAATATCCCAAGCCTCTTCTCTCCAGTCTCTGACATTCCTTAAGCAAACTGCTATCTCAGTTTCCTTCTGTGAATTGTTTGTGGCCCCATTGCGGGACAGAGATATTGCTGAAACGTTTCATCAAGACAAATGCAAAAATTCCAAATTTCACAATAAATCACAAATAATGCTACAGGAAAGAGCTGATTGGTTGACAAGTCGACAATAACTGGTCAAGGCATTGCCATGTAGAGAGCAATGGGGACCTCTGGGATCCCCAAACCCCTGGGAAATCTCAAAAAGGTGCAAGACCTTTTGTTCACAGAGAACATGTGTCACTTTGGTGGAGTGTGTTAGAACAGGAGGTCTCAGGTAATGAAGATAGGGATGAGAATTCCAGCTGCTTCTAGCTGAGGCACAAGTTGGGCAATGTTACGGAGATGGAACTAGTCAGAATGACCGATATGCAGCTGCAAGTTTATCTCTGGGTCAAATACAACATGACCCTTAGGAACAGTCTGATTTGGTCTCTGTCTATTGCAGGGGACAGTGATCAAGATTGGAGTATAAGGATGCAGAAGCTATGCTGCAGTTATGCTGATTAGGTCCCACTTGGAGTTACTGTGAGCAGATCAGCGCACCACACCATAGATTGGTCTTGGATGGAGTATACTGTAGGTTTACCAGAATGATACCTGGTCTTCAGGGGTTACATTATAACAAGAGTCACACAAATGAGGCCTGTTTTCTCTAGAATGTGAAGGTTAAGGGTAAGTCTTCAAAATGTTAACAGGAAAAGACAGGGTACATAAAAATAACTATTCTACTGGGTGGGGACTCCAGAACTAGAGGGAATTAATCCTAGAATTAGGGCCAGACCGTTCAGGAGAGATGTTGGGGAGCACTTCTACAAATAAAGGGTGGGAGAGGTTTGGAACTCTCTTCCACAAACTGCAGTGGAAGCTGCATCACATGTTAATTTAAATCTGAGATAAATATATTTTTGTTGAGCAAAGATATTTAAAGATATGGGCCAAAGGTAGGTAGATGGAGTTAGGTCACAGATCAGCCATCATCTCTATCATTGAATGAGGGACTGGGGGCTGAATGTCCCTGTGTTCCTAAGGGTTGCTGGTAGTGAAGCAGAGACAGGGAGGCCATAGTCTTCAGCCTTTATAATATTTGAGAGAAGGAGATTTCCTCTCAGGCAGCTCTGGATGTAGGGCAATACTGAGAACTTAGAGGGAGATGAGCTCACATCAAAGTTTTAATAAATATCAAGGTGATTGAAGGGTTTGAAATGTTCAATAGAGTGTGGGCAAGCCAGAGGTCCCACACAAGGGGGTGGGACCTTTACACTTGAGAACTAGTCATTCAGGAATGATGCTCGGAAGCACTTCATTGGAAAACTGGTGGAAATCTGGAACGTTGTCTAGTATACGGGGAGTCGATGATCTGGTGATATTTCTGCTGGACTGTTAATCCAGAAACCCAGGTAACATTCTGGGCACCCAGGCTTGAACCCTGTAATGGCAGATGGTGAAATTTGAATTCAATACATGCCTGGAATTAAGACTCTAATGACCACTATAAATCCATTGCCAATTGTTGGATAAACACATCTGGTTCACTAATGTCCTTTAAGGAAGGGAATCTGCCACCCTTACCTGGTCTGGCCTATGTGTGACTCCAGACCCACAGTAATGTGGTTGACTCTCAACTGCATTCTAGGCAATAAATGTTGCCTGGCCAGCGATGCCATACTCCTTCCAAGATGCTGAGGCTTAGGTGTCAACTGAAAATTCAAAACTGAGATTGTTAGGTTTGAGAGGAATGGGGTTCCATGTTTCAGGTTGGTGACCTGAGCTGGGGAGAGCCATGTCTTTCTTCAGGTCTGAACCATTATGGGCAGAATCACCCCTTCCCTAGAAGAGGCCGGAGGGGTAATAGATAACTGGGTTTACACCAGAGAGATGAGCTGAAAATGTGTTGCTGGAAAAGCGCAGCAGGTCAGGCAGCATCCAAGGAACAGGAGAATCGACGTTTCGGGCATAAGCCCTTCTTCATAAGCTCATCTCCCTCTAAGTTCTCAGTATTGCCCAACATCCAGAGCTGCCTGAGAGGAAATCTCCTTCTCTCAAATATTATGCCCGAAACGTCGATTCTCCTGTTCCTTGGATGCTGCCTGACCTGCTGCACTTTTCCAGCAACACATTTTCAGCTCTGATCTCCAGCATCTGCAGTCCTCACTTTCTCCTCTGACACTAGAGAGATGCCCACTGTAGAAATTAGGCTCTGGGCAACAAGGTACATGTAGGACCTTCCTAATCCAGCACTAGTTAAAGCTCTTCACTGGGAAATGAACAATCAGTTCCAAGCCCTGAGCTCACATTAGCCCCATCACTAGCCTTTCACAGCCACCCTACACACTGGTAAAAACCAGCCGACCTGTCTGACGATTTGCCCCAATCTGGAGGTGAGGGGTAGAAAGAATGGGGGAGGAGAAAGGGGCAGCCAATGAAAGCCTATTGCCCTGCCTTGCCTCCAGCCCCTCTACTCTGGCCTCCCCTCTTCGTACGACCCCAACTGATGATCTTCTGTCAAATAAAAATCCCTTTTCCTATTCCAGACTTCCGGCATCTGCAATAGTCGACTTTGAGCTTTGTTTAGACAACGTTAGTAAGGGTGTCCGAGAGGGATCCGCCACAGTGAATATACTCCAAAAGTATTTCATTGGCTGCCAATCACTTTGGGACAGCCTGAGGTCTTGAAAGGTGCCATACAAATGCAGGATTTTGTTTTTAAGCTACTGAGGACAACTCTGACCCTCCAGCATCTGCAGTCCTCACTTTCTCCTAGCTACTGAGGTACAGTCTAACTGGATATCCCATCGAGCTCGACAGGCAGAATGACATCCTCTTGTGTCCGTCTGTATGGTCAGGACACACGTCAGATTATTTCGAATCACCAATCACACAGGGTTGGAACCAGGCCTTTGTACAAAGGGCTTTCTTCTCCAATTTGTTTCAGGTTGACACCTTTAATCAGATTTTAGATATTTATAAAATAGGTTTCAACTGAGCTCCTGTCACTCTGCATATGAGGGGAGGTCTCCAAAGGCCTTGGGGGTTAATGAAACTTATAAATGATGCACACTCATCCGACTTGCCTTGCATACCTTAAAATGGAGCTCCAGCATGATCATTTGGAACAATGGAGTTAGGAGCGGGAGTAGACAAGACAGCCTTTCAAACCCACTCCGCCATTTAACACGATCATGGCTGATCATACCCTGGTCTCAACTCTACTCTCCTGCCTGCTCCCCATAGCCCTTTATCCTGCTTTTCATCAGAAACATAACCAATTCTTTCTTAAGCCTGCTGATTGATTCTGCCTCCACTGCACTCTAGGGCACAGTTCCACAGATTCATAACCCTCTGGGAGAACCTATCCCCTCGCACTCTATATCTATGACCTCTTGTTCGATACTATCCCACAACAGGGAGTATCTGTTCGACACACCTTATCAATCCCCTTCAACATTTTACAATACCTCAACGGGCAGCACAGTGGCTTAGTGGTTAGCACTGCTGCCTCAAAGCACCAGGGACCTGGGTTAGATTCTACCCTCGGGCAACTGTCTGTGTGGAGCTTGCACATTCTCCCTGTGTCTGTGTGGGTTTCCTATGGGTGCTCTGGTTTCCTCACACAGTGTAAAGATGTGCAGGTTAGGGTGGACTGGCCATGTTAAATTGCCTGTCGTGTTCAGGGATGTGTAGGCTAGATGCATTAGTGAGGGGAAATATAGAGTAACAAGGTAGGGGAATGGGTCTGAGTGGGATATTCTTCGGAGGGTAGGTGTGGACTTGTTGGGCCAAATGGCCTGTTTCCACACTGTTGGGATTCTATCCTGATGATGATTCAATCAGATCCCTCCTCATTTCTCTGAACTCTAGTGGGTACAAGCCCTTTGAGGTATGACTGATTGGTTTCACTGGATTTTCTCTCTGGGATATTGATTAACCATGCCGATCAGAAACAATTCACTGTATGCTGGGGCCTAGTCACTTCCTAACGGTTAGTTATGGGATTAGACACTGGTAAATCACACAGGTCTTGGGAAGAAATAATGTTTAATAACAAAGCAGAAGGATCATTTGTACTAGAAAGTAGTTTTCTTTTAAACAATTTACACAATACATTTTTTTATTTTTTTAAGTGAAGGAGTCGATTTGCTAAGCAGAAGTCTGAGGCCACTATTAGGTCTGACAGCATTGGAGAACATGATGAGGAGGTGCTGGTGTTGGACTGGGGTGAACAAAGTTAAAACTTTACACAGCACCAGGTTATAGTCCAACAGGTTTATTTGGAAGCACTAGCTTTCGGAGCGCTGCTCCTTCATCAGGTAGCTAGTGGGGCAGGTACCTAGGACACAAATTTATAAGTAAAAGATCAAACTGTCATACAACTGATGCAATTGTATGAGACAAAGCTAGATTGCTGTTAAGTCTTTAATCATTTAGAATGGGGGTGCAGGTTGTTATGGATCAGGCCAGACCCCCTCAAAACAGTTCAAGAAGGAAGCCCAGACCCTAACTTTGCTGGCTGTTTTAAGCAGATGTAGAGTGGGTATTCGAGGAGGGATGCAGCTGGTCAACCATTTAGTTTTAGACAAAACAGAATTTACTTACGACATTACTGAATGAAACACAAACAAAAGAAAACAGAATACAAAACAACTTAACCCTATCCAAAAATCCAATTGATTATCCCAACGTAATGATGCTGTTCCAAATACTTGCAACAATCCCCATAAACACCCCTTGGCACAAAAGGGAAAATCAAACACAGGGTCTTGCAGGAGAGATGTCAGAGAGACATCCCTCTTTGGGTGCAGCTGCTTTATAACACGACTGCTAAAAACCAAACCAAAACCAGAGGAAAGCTAAATTGGGAGAACTGGCCACTCCCTTTTCATTGTACAAGTGTTTTTTTCCAAAACCTTGAAAGCCTGTTGTTTGAGGTAGTATCTGTTAGCTATCGTCAAACTGGCCCTAACACCGTTCGAACGCAGACTTTTCGGAGCCTGTGTCATCTACAACCTCCTGAGAAAATGAACAAGGGCAAGATAACCTTGTAAAAGGAGCAACTTTGTCAAAATGTTCTGATTGATTAATATGTAAATCCCAGAATGTCTTTCAAGTCACAGTCCTGAGATAACTTAAAGTTTTATCAGTGGACCAAAAAAGGTGACATATCAGCTCAGACAGCGCATTAAGTGTCTGAGATTAAAGTCTGTCTGTATCCCCATTCTAAATGATTAAAGACTTAACAGCAATCTAGGTTTGTTCAATACATCACGTCAGCTGTATGACACTTTAGTCTTTTACTATAAGTTTCGTGTCCTATGATCCTGCCCCATTAGCCCCCTGATGAGAGGCAGTGCTCCGAAAGCTGGTACTGTTGGACTGTAACCCGGTGTGGTGTGACTTTTAACTTAAGCATTGAACACACCAGCCAGTGGCTGCTTCTGCATCCAATCAGTGCCCCTGTTTCCATCAGCTCCTTTCCCAGCTCAATCCCTGGCTGAGTGCAGCCACATATAGCAGAGCAATAGGAGGGTTTTTGTGCTGCAGTGGTAGTACCCCTAACTCTGGACTTGGGGAGACCCGGATTCAAGTCCCACCTTTGCCCGAGGGGGTGTAACAACATCTCTGAAAGGGTTAGTTATCTCAATAAAAATGGCAGTGGCATGGAAAGTGTACTTCAAGTCACAAGTGGGTTAAGTTGAATAGGAAAAACACTCTGTAGTATAATGGGGTTTGAATTTAACAATGGAGCTCTCACATTAATATGCGAGTAAGACTCGAAGAGAGACAGAAGGAAAAGATTCGATGAGGGGGATATCTTCATTGTGATGCATATCGTGACTTCCCAAAGTGGAGTGGGAGGGGGGGAAGGGGATTTGAGAAATGTCCTTTAAGGAAGGAAACTGCTGTCCTTACATGGTCTGGCCTACATGTGACTCCAGACCCACACCAATGGGATTGACTCTTACTCTGGGCAATAAATGCTCACCCAGCCAGTGAATGAATGAAAAAAGCCTCTGCTGTCTCGCCATACTCCCTGACTGAGGGCTCACAACAACGTTCAAGCCTCAAAATTGGGGAGAAAACGTGGGAAACAATGAGACAGCACAAATAAAGTGTACAGTATTACAGAGAGAGAGAGAGAGAGACTTACTCAGACTCAGTGCCTCTTAAACCTTCTTCAGATGTGATCCTACTTTAAAGTCTAAAAATTGCGGAAAGACTGAGAGAGTGGGTGGGGATGGGGACTGAGGAGGGTGTGGGAGCTCTGATGGTAAGGGAGGAAGTACAGTTGTTACAATTAATAAGAACAACATGGTGGGGTCTGTGGGCTTGGGGCTCCAAAAGTTCAGCTGGTGATCCAACTTGGGATCCCGCCCCTGACTGTGGGAATTGCTGCTCCAAGTTAAGGACAAACTAGGGATAAAGTCATAGAGTCATAGAGATGTACAGCATGGAAACAGACCCTTCAGTCCAACTCGTCCATGTTGACCAGATATCCCAACCTAATCTAGTCCCACCTGCCAGCACTAGGCCCATATCCCTCCAAACCCTTCCTATTCATATACCCATATGCCTCTTAAATGTTGCAATTGTACCAGCCTCCACCACATCCTCTGGCAGCTCATTCCAAACATGTACCACCCTCTGTGTGAAAATGTTGCTCCTTAGGTCCCTTTTATATCTTTCCGCTCTCACTCTAGTTCTCTAGGTCTGGACTGTCCCATCCCAGGGAAAATACCTTGTCTATTTATCCTATCCATGCCCCTCATGATTTTATCAGCCTCTATAAGGTCCCCCCTCAGCCTCTGATGCTCCAGGGAAATCTGGAAACACCACTCCACATGGATATAGGTGACAGCTGACTGTGTGGGACTGCCAGCTTTCTCACTCACTCTGTCACTGAGTCGGACATCTGGTACAGGCTCAGCTGGAATATCCTCCCGTTCAAAATCATGAAGACCAATGTAATCAGGTAGTATCCTGTGCCCATTCCCATAGCCGGTTCAGTCGGCACATTGAATCAGGCAAGAAGGTGGCAGGTTGGCAATATGCCACCTTCCTGCCCGATCCCCTTAACGTGTGTGGTGAGGAGGTTTGTGGATGATCCTCTGTTGCCAGTTGGGTTCATTAAGATGGATGATCCTTGCTGCTGACATTGCCAGACCTATTGAATGATCCCCGCAATATCTGTCTTTAGATTAGATTAGATTAGATTCCCTACAGGCCCCTCGGCCCAACCAGCCCACACCGACCCTCCGAAGAGTAACCCACCCAGACCCATTTCCCTCTGACTAATGCACCTAACACTACGGGCAATTTAGCACGGCCAATTCACCTGACCTGCACATCTTTGGACTGTGGGAGGAAACCGGAGCACCCGGGGGAAACCCAGGCAGACACGGGGAGAATGTGCAAACTCCACACAGTCACCCAAACTTTCACCATCTGCAGTCTGTTCCTTTTTGTAAGGGGAATGGATAGTTCACTCTAAGAGATGCAATGGGCTGAATATGAGAAGCAAAAAAAGACTTGCATTTAGATGGGACCTTTCACAACCTCAGGACTTCTCAAAGTGCTTTACAGCCAATGAGGTCCTTCTTAAAGTACGGTTCCTGGTTTTTTATTCACTGATGGGATGTGGGTGTCACTGCCTGGGCCCAGCAATTATTGTCCGTCCCTAGTTGCCCCCTTGAGAAGGTGGGGGTGAGTTGCCTTTTTGAACTACTGCAGCCCACCTGCTGTGGGTTGACCCACAATGCCCTTAGGGAGGGAATTCCAAGATTTTGACCCAGCAACAGTGAAGGAACAGCGATATATTTCCAAGTCAGGATGGTGAGTGGTTTGGAGGGAAACTTGCAGGGGGTGGTGTTCCCATGTATCTGCTGCCCTTGTCTTTCTGAATGGCAGTGGCTGTCTGAGGATCTTTGGTGAATGTAGCCAGAACGGTAACCAATTTGCAAAAAGCAAACTTGCCCAAATTGAAATGTGATCATGGAAATGTACTGTTGTGGTGTTGATCTTTAACATGCATTGCTGGTTAGGCCAGTTTCCACAGTCCATCACTAATTGTCCTCAAGACGTGGAGGTGATTGAGAGTAACATTTCCCCAACTCCCATTTTCTATGTTTTTATATCAGTGAAATTTATAAAGGATGGGCTGGATAAATCTGTTTAAGTGGCTGTACAGCGGAAACCTCCAAAATTTCTTGACTTCCAGAATTATACATATACGTGTGTGTGTCTGTGTGTGTGTGTGTCTGTGTGTGTGTGTGTCTGTGTGTGTGTGTCTGTGTCTGTGTGTGTGTGTGTCTGTGTGTGTGTGTCTGTGTGTGTGTGTGTGTCTGTGTGTGTGTGTGTCTGTGTGCGTGTGTGTGTGTCTGTGTGTGTCTGTGTCTGTGTGTGTGACTGTGTCTGTGTGTGCGTGTGTCTGTTTCTGTGTGCATGTGTGCGCGTGTGTGTGTGCGTCTGTGTGTGTGTGTGTCTGTTTCTGTGTGCATGTGTGCGCGTGTGTGTGTGCGTCTGTGTGTGTGTGAGTGTGTGTCTGCGTTTTGTAAAATATGAGGTTTTAGAACCTCATGCTTCTAAATCCATGGAAAGTGGAGTTAAGGCCTGAGCGTTTAAAGTAAACATGTCTCTTTTAAGTAAACAAATGGAGAACTTTGGTAGCTGGCCAGACAGCTGCTAGTGAAGAATAAAAGTTAATCACCTCTCCGTTTAAGACCCTTGAGTTATTTTTTACTGTTCCTTAGGCTTACAGGATGCTATCATTTTATTTTGGTAAAGCTTTTTTATTTAACCCTGTCTTTCCGAGTGAAGCAGAATGTTTTTTAATGAAGAGAACACTACAATAATTAGCCACTGGCTGGGGCAGATCGGCCTATGGAGTATCTTTCTCCCACAGACTAGCTTTCCCTTCATGGATTCCATTCTCTGTTTGTCCTTTTGGGTGTTTGGTGTCTACACTCACACCCTTAGAGGCTGCTCTGTCTTTCCAGGCAGAATCATCTCACATAAATGTGAGGTGCTGCATTTTGGGAAAGCAAATGTTAGCAGGACGTATACACTTAATGATAAGGTCCTCGGGAGTGTTGCTGAACAAAGAGACATTGGAGTGCAGGTTCATAACTCCTTGAAAGTAGAGTCGCATGTAGATAGGATAGTGAAGGAGGTATTTGGTATGCTTTCCTTTATTGGTCAGAGTATTGAGTACAGGAGTTGGGGGGTCATGTTGCGGCTGTACAGGACATTGGTTAGGCCACTGTTGGAATACTGCTGGTCAATTCTGTTCTCCCTGCTATTGGAAATATGTTGTGAAACTTGAAAGGGTTCAGAAAAGATTTGCAAGCATGTTGCCAGAGTTAGAACATAGAACATAGAACAATACAGCACAGAACAGGCCCTTCAGCCCACGATGTTGTGCCGACCACTGATCCTCATGTATGCACCCTCAAATTTCTGTGACCATATGCATGTCCAGGAGTCTCTTAAATGTCCCCAATGACCCTGCCTCCACAACTGCTGCTGGCAACGCATTCCATGCTCTCACAACTCTCTGTGTAAAGAACCCACCTCTGACATCCCCTCTATACTTTCCTCCAACCAGCTTAAAACTATGACCCCTCGTGTTAGTCATTTCTGCCCTGGGAAATAGTCTCTGGCTATCGACTCTATCTATGCCTCTCATTATCTTGTATACCTCAATTAGGTCCCCTCTTCACCTCCTTTTCTCCAATGAAAAAAGTCCAAGCTCAGTCAACCTCTCCTCATTAGATAAACCCTCCAGTCCAAGCAGCATCCTGGTAAATCTCCTCTGAACCCTCTCTAAAGCATCCACATCTTTCTTGTAATAGGGCGACCAGAACTGGACGCAGTATTCCAAGTGTGGTCTAACCAAAGTTTTATAGAGATGCAACAAGATCTCACGACTCTGAAACTCAATCCCCCTGTTAATGAAAGCCAAAACACCATCTGCTTTCTTAACAACCCTGTCCACTTGGGTTGCCATTTTAAGGGATCTATGTACCTGCACACCAAGATCCCTCTGTTCCTCCACACTGCCAAGAATCCTATCCTTAATCCTGTACTCAGCTTTCAAATTTGACCTTCCAAAATGCATCACCTCGCATTTATCCAGGTTGAACTCCATCTGCCACCTCTCAGCCCATCTCTGCATCCTGTCAATGTCCCGCTGTAGCCTACAACAGCCCTCTATACGGTCAACGACACCTCCAACCTTTGTGTTGTCTGCAAACTTGCTGACCCATCCTTCAATCCCCTCATCCAAGTCATTAATAAAAATTACAAACAATAGAGGCCCAAGGACAGAGCCCTGTGGAACACCACTCACCACTGACTTCCAGGCAGAATATTTTCCTTCTACTACCACTCGCTGTCTTCTGTTGGCCAGCCAATTCTGTATCCAGACAGCTATGTTCCCCTGAATCCCATTCCTCCTGACCTTCTGAATGAGCCTACCATGGGGAACCTTATCAAATGCCTTGCTGAAGTCCATATACACCACATCCACAGCTTGACCCTCTTCAACTTTTCTAGTCACATCCTCAAAGAACTCAATAAGATTAGTGAGGCATGACCTGCCCCTCACAAAGCCGTGTTGACTGCATTTAATCAAGCCATGCTCTTCCAGATGGTCATAAATCCTATCCCTCAGAATCCTTTCTAAAACCATGCAGACGACAGACGTGAGACTTACTGGTCTGTAATTGCCGGGGATTTCCCTATTTCCTTTCTTGAAGAGAGGAATTACATTTGCCTCTCTCCAGTCCTTAGCACGACTCCAGTGGAGAGCGAGGATGAAAAGATCTTCGCAAGTGGCGAAGCAATTGCATTTCTCGTTTCCCAAAGCAGCCGAGGACAAATCTGGTCCGGGCCTGGCGACTTATCAATCTTAATGTTTGACAAAATTTTCAGCACATCAGCTTCCTCTATCTCTATCCATTTCAGCATTTCAGTTGGAGCGTTTGAAGTATAGGGAGAGGTTGAATAGGCTGAGGCTGTTCTCTCTGCAGCGTCAAAGGCTGAGGGGTGACATTATAGAGGTTTATAAAATCATGAGGGGCATGGATAAGGTAAATAGCCAAGGTCTTTTCCCTGGGATGGGGGAGTCCAGAACTAGAGGACACAGGTTTAGGGTGAGAGGGGAAAGATATAAAAGAGACCTGATGGGCAATTTTTTCACGCAAAGGGTGGCGTGTGTATGGAATGAGAGGAAGTGGTGGAGGCTGGTATAATTCCAACATTTAAAAAGATATTTGGGTGGGTATATGAATAGGAAGGGTTAGAGACATATGGGCCAAATGTTGTCAAATGGTACAAGATTAATTTAGGATATCTGGTCAGCATGGACAAGTTAGACGGAAGGGTCTGTTTCCATGCTATACAGCTCAGTGACTCTATGACAATATTGAACCCCTTCTTGGAAACATTCAATATTTTAGCCTCAGCCACGTTCTGTGGCAGAGAATTCCATAGGCTCACCACTGTCTGGGTGAAGAAATTTCTCTTTATTTCAGTCTGAAATGGCCTACCCCATACCCTGGCTTTAGACTCCCTCACCATTGGGAACATTCTTCCTGCATTGACTCTGTCTAGTCCTGCTAGAATTTTATAAGTTTTGATGAGAACCCTCATTCCTCTTTCCATCCCATGACTCTGTGGAAAGTGAGCCAGTTCAGGAATGGCTCTGTTCAAGTCTGCTTTGTTGCTGGTGACTGCCCAGTCTTGGTTACTGTGGGTCACCTACAACCTGCAGAATGGGGAGCAACAGACCAACCGTTCTGAGTATCCCACTCTGTATCAAAGTTTATTCATGTTTATTGTTCAATTGCTCTCATGCAAGAAACAAAGGAAAAAGACTTGTGTTTATACTGTAACTTATATATCCTTACTACATTCTCAAGAACATCACAACCAACAATTTATTTCTTTTGGTGTGTGGCCACTGTTTTGTAAGCAAACTTTCCTGTTAATTTGTGCACAGCAAGTTCCCACAAAGAAAGTCCAAGATAAGTGTTCAGTGACTCTCTTTGTCTTTGTTCTGGTTAAGGGATAAATGTCATTCAAGACACCAGGAGAACTTTCCATCTCCTCTTCAAATAAGGCCCATGAGATTTTTTTTCCACTCAGATTACCATCTCAGCCAAACGTTGGCATCTCTGACAGTGCAACCCTCTCACAGAACAGCGACAGAGTGGGAAGTGAACTTGTGACGGACTAACTCTGCGAATGGATGAGACTCTCAAAGGGTTAAATATAAAGAAATCTATTCAAATAATTCAAAAACAAGCTGCTAGTCCCATACTGCCCGGTGTGAATGACATCAGTGTAGCTTGATCATTAGATAAGGCAGCAGGATATAGGGGCTACAACACTTGGGGAAGTGAAGAAACTACAGTTAATGTGGTGTATTAATTGTCTTTAAAGCAAAGATTCTGTAGGGTTAAGTGTACTTATAAGCACACACACACACGCACACACACGGACACACAGACATATACACGCACTTGCAGACACAGAAACACACACAGACACACACACATGCACATACACACATGTGCAGACACAGATATGTACACACAAAAGCACACACAGACACAGATAGGCATGCATATGTACACAGATATAAAAAAAAACTTACATGTACCTGCACAGACAGAGACGCACAGACATGTATATGTATTAATGCAGACACACACAAACATTTGTATATACATACCCAGACAGACACACAAACACATGCGCAGACAGGCATGCATATATATATACAGACACCCACAAACACTTTACAAATACATACACACTGTCACACAAACAAACAGACGCACACATCGTGCCTTTTATAGTAGCACAGTGTGCAGCTTTGCTGTCTGTGTTAATTTTGCAGGCACGATTTCTCCTCAGAATGCTAGTAAATATTAGTAAAAGGACACAGTGACATTCAGGTTCTTTGTCCACAGATGATTTAAGACTCTTCATTCCAGGCCAGCTCTCTGTGCTGTTTAAGAATGTTTGAAACGATAATAAGCAGTTGTCCCGCCCATTCATTCCCAGACTCAGTGCTACTTCTAACAGTGTTCCTGGGATGATGGGACTGACACACAGGGAGAGACCGGATCAGTTAGCATGATATTCACAGGAGTTTAGAAGAATGAGGGCAATCTCATAGAAATCTATAAAAATCTAACATGATTAGACAAGGTCAATGCAGGAAGTTGAGTTTTCTAGCAATTTCTGTTTTTGTTGTAAATGCAGAAAAATTATTCCCAGTGACCAGGAAATGCAGAACCAAGGTCACAGTCTAAAGGTCAAATCGCCATATTCCTATTAGACAACACAGTTGCTCTCTTATTAGGGAGAGGAGACTGCTGGTGGTCTAACCTGAGGGCCACCACGCCTCAGGCGAGGGGAGGGTTTGGAAAGGAGAGCCCTCCGTGGTAAACTCAGTCAGCACAGGAATCAAACCCTGCTCTTGGCATCTCTCAGCATCACAAACCAGCCATCCAAGCTAACTGACCCCTTTACGCTCTACGGATATGGGGTAGGCCATTGAGATGAGGAGTAATGTCTTCACCTAGAAAGTGGTGGAATTATTGTCACAGAAAATGGTTGAGGCCAAAGCATTGGAAACTTTCAAGAAATTTGTATGTTGAAGTTGCACGGGACATTGGTGAGGCCTCTTCTGGAGCACTGTGTCCAGTTCTGGTCACCCAGGTAGAGGAAGGATATTATTAAGCTGGAGAGGGTTCAGAAGAGATTTACCAGGATGTTACCAGGTATGGAAGGTTTGAGTTATAAAGAAAGGCTGGATGGCTGGGACATTTTTCACCAGGGTGTAGGAAGTTGAGAAGTGAACTTATAGAAGTTTATAAAATAATGAGAGGTCTAGATAGAGTTGAACGTAGTTGTCCTTTCCCTAAGATGGGGGATTTCAAGACTTGGGGGGGGGCACAATTTTAAGGTGAGAGGAGAGAAATTTTAAAAAAGACATAGGAGACAAATTTTTGACACAGAGGGTGGTTCGAGTGTGGAATGAACTTCCTGAGGAAGTGGTGGATATGGGTACAATTACAACATTGAAAAGATGTTTGGATGGATACATGAAGAGGAAAGGTGTGGTGGGATATGGGCCAGGAGCAGGCCAGGTGAGACTAGTTTAGTTTGGGATTATGGTCAGCATGGACTGGGTGGACCAAAAGATCTGTTTCCCTGCTGTATGACTCTCTGACCCAATGTAGATATGGTTCTTAGAACTGAAAGGATCAAACGATATCGGGAGAAACTGGAGGGCACTGAGTTGGATGATAGGTGTTGTAATGCTGTTGCCTCCTCCAACTAACACTACTGTCGCTCAGGCCCCTCGAGGACGTGGTATTCCCACTCTGGCCAGTTAAATTAAAATTACCCCCAGAAGAGAGAAGAGGACCATATTTAAGATTTATTACAGCTTAAAAAAACGCACACAATTTGAAGCATTATTGTTGGAATCACTTGAGTTTGGTTCACCTTGGAATATCTGTTCCTTTGTTTGTTCACAGACACATTATCCTCCTCCCTTCTTGAGAGGGCTTGCTTTATCTCAAATTAAACTGATTTGCAACATCAGAGAGTGACTAATTCTGGCATTCTGACAGATTCAGGAATGAATGACTCCCTGTTTTCATCCAACAATTCCAACAATTCCTCTCCCCTTATTATTTTTAAGCAATGATCCCTGCCAAGAAATTGGTCCATGCTAAATCAGGCCCTAAATCTCTCCGAGTTTACGGTTAGCAGAGCTTTGTGTGAGTCAGTGTAAAATCTATATCGCACTGAGGGAAAACTATATTGTTGGTAGATGTCACTTTGAGCCCGATTTGGATAGATACAGCTACAGGAAGAAGATGAGGACTGCAGATGCTGGAGAGTCAGGGTCAAAAAGTGTGGTGCTGGAAAAGCACAGCAGGTCAGGCAGCATCTGAGGAGCAGGAGAATCAACGTTTTGGGCATAAGCCCTTCGTTAGGAATGTGGGGGTGGTAATGGAGGCTGAGAGATAAATAGAAGGGGTGGGGGTGGTGGTAAGGTCGCTGGGAAGGCGATAGGTAGATGCAGGTGGAGGGGGTGATGGTGATAGGTCAGAGCGAAGGGTGGAGTGAATAGGTGGGAAGGACAATGGAGAGGTGGCATCAACACTGACTTCACCAGTTTTCCTCATCACCTCTCCCCCCACCTCATCCCAGATTCAACCCCCCAACTTGGCACTGCCCTCATGACCTGTCCTACCTCGTCATCTTCCTTCCCACCTCGCCGCTCCACCCTCCTCTCTGACCTATCACCTTCACCCCCACCTGCATCTATCTATCGCTTTCTAAGCTCCCTTCCCCCAGCCCCACACCACCCCCTCCTGTTTATCTCTCAGCTGCCCCTCCAGCCACATTCCTGATGAAGGGCTTATGCCCGAAACATCGATTGTCCTGCCCTTCGGATGCTGCCTGACCTTCTGCGCTTTTCCAGTGCCACACTTTTCACCTCGATACAAACCCGTGGCAATATTTAATATCCCTGCTTGTGAGCCTTTGCAATCTCCCGCAAAATATTCATCAAAATTTCTGCAAGCCAATTCCATCCATTTTTGAAGTGTAGTTGTACAAAGCACTGTAGCCAATTTGCGCACAGCAAGATCCCACAAACACCATGACCAGAACATTTGCATTAAATGCAGGAAGGGGAATAAATATTGGCCAGGACTGTAGGGAGAATTCTTTCAAAATACAAACTTGGGATGTTATATGTGCCTGTGGGGACAAAGTGAGTCTTTGATTGATAGTCTCATCAATAAAACAGCACCTCTGGCAGTGTGGTATTCTCACAGCTGGGTGCTGGAGAGTCAGTGTATGCGATGTGCTTGAGTCTCTGACATTTCTCAGAGGTACGAATGTTATCACTAGGAGACGATGGAGATTACACTCACAACAAAATCACCACGAGAGGAGTGCATACCTGGAATTGTCACATATGCGCCACACAAATGCCAGATTATGACCATCTCCAATGAGAATGCCCCTTGACATTCAATGGTGTTACCATCGCTAAATACCCCACTATCAACATCCTGGGGGATACCATTGCCCAGAAACTCAACAGGATTCACCACATAAACACAACGGCTACTAGAGCAGGTCAGAGACTAGGAAAACCGTGGCAAGTAACTCACAAGCCTGTCCACCATCTACAAGGCCCAAATCAGGAGTGTGGTGGAATACTCCCCATTTGCCTGGATGGGTGCAGCTCCAACAACACTCAAGCAGCTTGACACCATCCAGGACAAAGCAGCCCGCTTGATTAACACCACATTCACAAGCATCCCTCCACTACCGACATTCAGTAGCAGCAGTGTGTACTATCTACGAGACACACTGCAGAAATTCGCCAAAGATCTTGAGACAATACCTACCAAACCCATGACCACTACCATATAGAAGGCCAAGGGCAGCAGGTACATTGGAACACCACCTGCTGCAAGTTCCCCTCCAAGCCACTCACCGTCCTGCCTTGGAAGTATATCGCTGCTCCTTCACTGTTGCTGGGGTCAGAAATCCCTTTCGGATAGCACTTTGTGGGTTTACCTACAGCACACGGATTGCAGTGGTTTAAGAAGGCAGTTCACCCCCACCTTCCCAAGGTCACCAAGGACAGGGAGTAAAATGGTGGCCCAGCCAGCGATGCCCACGTCCCATGGGTGAATTAAAAAGAACCTCTGTGGCCATAGCACAGCTGGAAGGTGCTGCAAGCCTTCCCTCAGTGTTAGCTGCCAATTTGAACAATGGTGCTGTGAGGAAACCTGCGAAGAGTTCCTCAGCTTACAATATGGAGTCTACTCCACATTGCAATTCCAGCTACAATCAAACATGAATCATCAACCTTTCACTACCTTGCTGCAGAGATTAAAGAGGGCTGGAGGGCTATTAAAATATCGACTTTGTTTCAATCTGTGCCTCCAATTTATCTTTCTCTCTAGTTGCTGCAAGAAGGAATAAGGGGTTTGGTTAGCTCATTCCTGAAGAAGGGCATGTGCCCGAAACGTCGAATCTTCTGTTCCCTAGATGCTGCCTGACCTGCTGTGCTGTTCCAGCAATAAAGTTTCAGGTTTGGTTAGCTCAGCTGACTAGGCAGCTGGCTTGTAGCTCAGTGTGATGCCAACACCGTGGGTTCAATTCCCACACCAACCGAGGTGACCAGGAAGGGCTCTCCCTCTCAAACTCTCCCCTTGCCTGCAGCATGATGACCACCACCAGTCACCTTCCCCTAACAAGAGAGCAGTCCTGTGCTATAGTAGGACTATGGTGAACAGATTTCTAATTGAGGTGGAGGAATTCTCTTCTGTTCGGACCCCGAGGGAAGATTCCCAAAATTAGCACAGTTCCAGATGGTTACCCCAAATGGTTGAGCCCCCAGGTTGGGAAGGTGTTGAACTGACTCCCTCTTCTTTCTTCATCCACTCCCTCAGTTGGACTTGTAGACGTCTACAGTACAGAAGGAGGGCATCCAGCCCATCATGTATGCTCCACCCAACGGAGATCTGTCCATACTAATCCCATTTTCCAGCTCTTGGCCCATAGCCCTGGAGGCTATCTCAATGTAAGTGAATATCTAAACACTGCTTCCATTTCACAAGAGTTTTTGACTCAACAACTCTTTCAGGCACTGAGTTCCAAACATCCCCATCTTCTGGGTGAAAGAAAACTCCTCAATGCTCCCCTTAGCCTTCTCTCTCTCAACTTAATCTATCCCACCTGGTTATTAACCCCATTAACAATGAAAAAGTGCCATCCTATCCAGCCTGTCTACATCCTTTAGGATCTTATACATCTTCATCAGGTTACCCCTCAACCTTCACTTGCCAAGGAAAATAATCCTAGCCTATCCAATCTTTCCTTACAGATTCTCTAGCCAGGCAACATTCTGGTGAATCTCTTCTGCACCCTCTCCAGTGCAATCACATCCTTCCTATAATGTGTGACCAGAACTGCACATAATACTCCAGTTCTGGCCTAACCAGCAGTTTATACATTCCCAGCACAACGACCTTATTAATGTAAAGGTTAATTTTTTAAAGGATCCCACGATTGGCTTTACGTCCAGGCTAAATGCTTTAAAAGGAGCAAATTTAATCAGAATCCCTTGAGTTAATAAACAACTACGTTAATTAGTTACTAAACACTAAAAAAAATTAGAAATGCAACTGATTAAGAATAAGAAATGAGTTTAAAAAAAAGATGAAACTTATAAGATATCCAGCTCAGTCTTGCTGGATTAGTTCACCAAGAGAAGATGGTGAAATGGTAATCATTGAACTATAGACTTTGGGATTCTTCACGTTTGCAGGTTAGTTGAAATCCTTTAGTCCCATTTTGTTTTGACAGGGTTGGATGGGAGCACTGAGCACACATTCCTGACTGTAGTTAATAAAATCGCTGCATCTCCCCTTGATTTGTTTCCCAATTATTTTCCATATCTGACCCCTCATTCCAAGTTCTTCTGCCAGTGATACATTTATTTCCTGTTTACTCGAACAAAACTTTATATAAGTTTGAACACCCCTACTGTTAAACCTCCCCTCAATCAAACCGCCGTGAAAGTAATTCAAGAATGAATATGCTGTCATTTCCCATAATGCTTGCTATCTTGCTTACCACAAATTCAACCCAAACTCTGGGTCAGATACGTTGATGACACCTTTGTAATCATTAAAAACACAGAAATAGAGAAAACACACCGGATCATCAACTCCACACTCACAGGAATCCGATTCACGAGAGAGGAAGAAAAGGACAACCAACTCCCATTCCTAGACGTGATGATACAGAGAACACCGAACGGAGAATTCACCACAAAGGTACACAGGAAAGCCACACACACAGACCAAGTCCTGAACTTTGAAAGCAACCACCCCAATACACACAAACGAAGTTGCATCAAGACACTATTCAAAAGGGCCACAACACACTGCAGTACACCAGAACTGCAAAAAGAGGAAGAGGAACACCTATACAAGGTATTCGCCAAAAACGGATATCCTCGCAATTTCATCAACAGATACCTAAGGGAAAGACAACGGAACGAGGACATGCCACAACCCAAAGGACTAGCCACACTACCATACATCAAGAGCATTTCTGAACTGACAGCCAGACTACTGCGACCACTAGGACTCATAACAGCACACAAACCAACAGCCACCCTCAGACAACAACTCACCAGAACGAAGGACCCGATACCCAGCATGAGCAAAACTAATGTAGTGTACAAAATCCCATGCAAGGACTGCACAAAACACTATATAGGACAAACAGGAAGACAGCTAACGATCCGCATCCACGAACATCAACTAGCCACGAAACGCCACCACCAGCTATCCCTAGTAGCCACACACGCAGACGACAAGCAACATGAATTCGACTGGGACAACACTACCATTATAGGGCAAGCCAAACAGAGAACAGCCAGGGAATTCCTAGAAGCATGGCACTCATCCACAAACTCCATCAACAAACACATCGACCTGGACCCAATATACCGGCCACTACAGCGGACAGCTGAAACTGACAACCGGAAGCGGCAGGGATAGGCCACTATAAATGCCGGAGGAAACACCACAGAAGCGCTTCACAGGAGGCTCCCAAGCACTGAGGATGTCACCTAGACAGGGGACGAAACGTTTGCAACAAAAACTTCCAGCTCGGCGAACAGAACCACAGCATGCTTGCTATCTATCGTAGTCCTGCCTCAACAACAATGTGCAGTGAAACTATATAAATTATCAATGAGGAGCTCAGAGCAATGTTTACAGGACCCTTCAGCCCATCGAATGTACTAGGAGAAAGTGAGGACTGCAGATGCTGGAGATTAGAGTCGAGAGTGCGGTGCTGGAAAAGCACAGCAGGTCAGGCAGCATCCGAGGAGCAGGAGAATTGGCTCCTTCAGGGCTTAGGCCCAAAAAGTCGATTCTCCTGCCCCTCAGATGCTGCTTGACCTGCTGTGCTTTTCCAGCACCACACTCTCGAATCACATCCGCACTGCCAATCATACACTCCTACCTACACTTTTCCACAGTAGGTTCATCGTGTTGAATATTACGAAATATCAAGAGCTTATCTCTACTTTTTAAAGGTTGCGAGGTTTCCTGCCTCCCAGGGAGTGTACTCCAAAGTCCCACCACTCCCTGGGTGAAAAGGGTTTCCTCAAAACCCCTCTAAAACCCCTGCCTTTCACTTTAAAATGATGCTCCTTTGTTACTGATCCTTTAACTAAGGGGAACAGCTAGCTTCTATTCACGCTGTCCATGTCCTTCATGACCTTATACACCTCTATCAGGGTCTCCCCCCCTCAAAATTCCCTGATATAAGGAAAACAACCAGAGCGTATCCAGCCTTTCTCCATCGCTGAATCACTCCATCCCAGGGAGTATCCTGGTGAATCCTCCTCTGTACCCTGCCTAGTGCAATCACATCCTTCCGACATATGGTCACCCAATAGTTCTAGTTTTTAAACAGATTTTCAGCAGATTGTGTTAAAGTGGGAGAAGTGGAGTTCATTTATCTGTCATCATTGATTATCGTTTCCCCAAAGGCACGTGTTTGTAGCTGGCAATAGGTGCATCGTGAATGTTAAGCAGCAGGGTTACAATTCGTCCTCATCTTTCTTACTGTTTTACCTAATCAAATAATTGTGCAGTTTCGGGGAGATGGAAGACAGTCCAGTCCCTCGGGAGGGGGTCTGGCCTGGTTCTAACCTGCAGAGGGTCTCACAGCTACCACATCGAACAGACCACAGTGACATCCAGAGTGGGGGCCAAAGTGCAGGGTGCAGCTGGCAGGGTCGTGCTGGCCTGGCAGCTCCAGCCAAGAGTGTTGGGCTGTGCCCACTAAGGGTGGCTGGCATTCACAGAGGTGCTGCTGGGAGCGGTGGTATCAGAGGTGTACGAAGGAGGTGACCCTGAAGGAAGTGAGTGTGAGGGAGATGAGTCTGAGGGAGATGACCCTGATGGAGGTGGGTCTGAGGGAGGTGACCCTGAGTGAAGTGACACTGAGTGAGATGACCCTGAGGGAGGTGAGTCTGAGGGAGATGACCCTGATGGAGGTGGGTCTGAGGGAGGTGACCCTGAGTGAAGTGACACTGAGTGAGATGATCCTGAGGGAGGTGAGTCTGAGGGAGGTGACTGTTAGGGAGGAGGGTCCGAGGGAGCTGACCCTGAGGGAGGTGACCCTGAGGAGATGACCCTGAGGGAGGTGAGTCTGAGGGAGGTGGGTCTGAGGGAGGTGACCCTGAGTGAAGTGACACTGAGTGAGATGAGTCTGAGGGAGGTGAGTCTGAGGGAGGTGACTGTTAGGGAGGTGAGTCCGAGGGAGCTGACCCTGAGGGAGGTGACTCTGAGGGAGGTGACCCTGAGGAGATGACCCTGAGGGAGGTGGGTCTGAGGGAGGTGAGTTTGAGGGAGTTGGCCCTGAGGGAGATGACTCTTTATTCCTGATGAAGGGCTTTTGCCCGAAACGTCGATTTTGCCTGTCCTCGGGTGCTGCCTGAATTGCTGTGCTCTTCCAGCACCACTGATCCAGAATCTGGTTTCCAGCATCTGCAGTCATTGTTTTTACCTGAGGGAGATGAGTCTGAGGGAGGTGACCCTGAGGGAGTTAATTCTGAGGGAGGTGACCCTGAGGGAGGTGATTCTGAGGGAGGTGGTTCTGAGGGAGGTGACCCTGAGGGAGGTGATTCTGAGGGATGTGGGTTCTGAGGGAGGTGACCCTGAGGGAGGTGAGTCTGAGGGAGGTGATTCTGAGGGAGGTGAGTCTGAGGGAGGTGACCCTGAGGGAGATGATTCTGAGGGAGGTGACCCTGAGGGAGGTGAATCTGAGAGAGGTGATTCTGAGGGAGGTGGTTCTGAGGGAGGTAACCCTGAGGGAGGTGAGTCTGAGGGAGGTGGTTCTAAGGGAGGTGACCCTGAGGGAGGTGAGTCTGAGGGAGGTGAGTCTGAGGGAGGTGAGTCTGAGGAAGCCCTCTCCCTGGTCACTGTGCAGCACACTGTGAGAATTTTCCATTTTTCTGACAATGAATTAAACATGAGGATGTGAGAAATGGGAGGGTCTCAGTGCAGGTGAAAACCCCAGTCTGTTTACTGAAAACCCAATACCTTAGACAAACTGAGCTATGTGGTTATCCTCTTTCTCTCACTGTACTCCCTGTCTGCCCCTGCTCTCTCTCGTTTTCTCTGCTTTTTGTCTGTGCCCTTTCTCTCTCTCTATCTCTCTCCTTGTCTGTCTTTCTGTGCCTCTGCCTGTCTTTTGTTCTCTCCCTGTCTCTCTCTCTCTCTCTCTCTCTCTGCAGTTCTCCCTCCCTATGTCTCTCTCTCTGCTTTTTTCAACAGAAATTTTCCCACAAAGTATAATATTTCACACAAAGCAACGGAGATATCTGCAAAGTCTTTCCCAACAAAAGAATGTGAATGTTCAGATAATTAGTGCTTTTAAGACTGAAACTGACAGATTTTTGTCAGAAGAGAAAATCGAGGGATTTGCAGCACTAGGGAAAGGGATCAGAGGTTGTCTGAGACCATAAGATATAAGGCCGAATTAGGCCATTTGGCCCATCAAGTGTGCTGTATGTGAGGCAATGATGACTGAAGTGAAGGGTGGTACGTATCTGAGAAGCTGAATGTGTTCCTCCTTCCCGAACCTTCTTGTTGATGTATTTCACTGTTTGCCAGACAGTGTCCCCTCCTCAAAACTCAGCTGCTCAGGGTTGGTTACTCAGAGTTCTCAATCATGTAGCACGACCTTCACAATCTTGTTTTACGTCATGCTTGGCTTAGTTTCATTCAGTGTTCAGCTTAAATGAAGCAAACCGTCTGACGCCTAGAGAGCTTGAAGATAAATGAATAGGACCCAATTTGCCAACTTCAGGCTCTTTCAGGCAGGATTAAGGAACCTGGACTGAGTTGTGGAGCATCAAAACACAGTCTGAGTAATTCTCCTGTGATGACATACATCTTTAAAAACAGGAGCCAAGCAAAGGCGAACTTCAATAAAGGACTTAACAGAGTGGAATTTCGTAGTGTGCAAGTTATCAGCTCTCACAATCAACATAGCTCTATTCTGGAATTTCTGAAGCCAGTCTCACCCACTCGTTCTGTAATAACCTAGCATTTGGGACAATACTAATATAAATACTTCCTCTTTTAACTCTCTTTGTCCTCAGGTCTCTCTCAGTAACAGCAAATACTCTGGGAGAGTACAGTAACACCATGCTGACTCCCCTCAGTTACAACTGAGCATACAGGTCTTAAAAAGGGCACAGATGTTTCTAGGAAAGGAAGCTGGTTTGCAGGACTCTAACAATGCGCCAAGACTACCATAGCTGGCTTCGGAAGAATCTCCAGAAATCTACAGTCTTCAATAGGATCTTCACTTCTGAAGAAGAGTCATACTGAACTCAAAATACTGTTTCTCTCTCCACAGAAGCTGCCAGACCTGTTGAGTTTCTCCAGCAACTTCCATTTTCATTTCACATTTCCAGAAGCTGCAGTATTCTGATTTTATGCTTCCTGGATTTTCACATCATGAGGATGTTTAATACCTGTTGTGGTTCTGTTCGCCGAGCTGGAAGTTTTTGTTGCAAACGTTTCGCCCCCTGTCTAGGTGACATCCTCAGTGCTTGGGAGACTCCTGTGAAGCGCTTCTGTGGTGTTTCCTCCGGCATTTATAGTGGCCTGTCCCTGCCGCTTCCGGTTGTCAGTTTCAGCTGTCCGCTGTAGTGGCCGGTATATTGGGTCCAGGTCGATGTGTTTGTTGATGGAGTTTGTGGATGAGTGCCATGCTTCTAGGAATTCCCTGGCTGTTCTTTGTTTGGCTTGCCCTATAATAGTAGGGCTACTGCAACCACTAGGACTTATAACAGCACACAAACCAACAGCCACCCTCAGACAACAACTCACCAAAACGAAGGACCCGATACCCAACGTGAGCAAAACTAATGTAATGTACAAAATCCCATGCAAGGACTGCACAAAATAGGAAGACAGCTAACGATCCGTATCCATGAACATCAACTAGCCACGAAACGACACGACCAGCTATCCTTAGTAGCCACACACGCAGATGACAAGCAACATGAATTCGACTGGGACAATACTACCATTATAGGGCAAGCCAAACAAAGAACAGCCAGGGAATTCCTAGAAGCATGGCACTCATCCACAAACTCCATCAACAAACACATCGACCTGGACCCAATATACCGGCCACTACAGCGGACAGCTGAAACTGACAACCGGAAGCGGCAGGGATAGGCCACTATAAATGCCGGAGGAAACACCACAGAAGCGCTTCACAGGAGGCTCCCAAGCACTGAGGATGTCACCTAGACAGGGGACGAAACGTTTGCAACACAAATTCCCAGCTCGGCGAACAGAACCACAATAACGAGCACCCGAGCTACAAATCTTCACCCAAACTTTGATGTTTAATACCATTTCACTTGCAGTCTTATCACTGACAAGTAAAGATAAAATGGAGTATTGAATTCACTCTCAATTAACAACAACTTATATCTATATAGCACCTTTGACCTCATAAAATATACCAAGATATTTCACAGGACTGTTATAAAAATCAGCAAGCCATATATGGCAATGTTCTGGGAGATGGTCAAGGGCTGGTCTATAACTCAATGAGTCAAAGAGGTAGGTTTTAAGGAGAGGGGAATGAGTTACAGAGGGGGAGAGGGTTGGGGAGGGTGTCCCTGAGATTAGGAGCAAGGCAGTTGAAGGCTCAGACACCAGTGAAAGAATGATTCATACTGGGAACACTCCGTGAAGGAAAGACCAGTATAACTGGTGAATGAGGCATACTTGTCTGACTTGTCTTCTTCAACATGGAACTCCATTACAGCTTCATTTCCAAGTTTTTTTTTGGTTTTTAAAGCTGGAATTACGATAGCATAAAGATTAGATTCCCTACAGTGTGGAAACAGACCCTTCAGTCCCACAAGTCCACACCGACCCTCTGAAAAGCAACCCACCCAGACCCATTCCTCGCTGACTAATGCACCTAACACTACGAGCAATTAGGCATGGCTAATTCACCTGACCTGCACATCTTTGGACTGTGGGAGGAAACCCATGCAGACATGGGGAGAACGTGCAAACTCCACACAGTCACCCGAGGTTGGAATCGAACCCAGGTCCCTGGTGCTGTGAGGCAGCAGTGCTAACCACTAAGCCACCGTGCCGCCCTGTGGATCCAGAGTTGTGGATCTGGAGGAATGGGCAGAGATGGGGGAGCCCTTGGAGGGATGTGAAACAAGGATAAGGATTTTAAAATCAAGATAGTACTTGACCTTGAACCAAAGTCGGTCAGCGAGCAGAGCTCTCGGGGTGTGATGTGAGTTAGGACACAGAGTTTTCGATAACATCAAATTCCCAAAGGATGAAACATGGGCGGGTGACAAATTGGCATTGACAAATCTAGAAAGTAACAAAAGAGACGAGAGAGTGATTCAGTCGCGAATGATCTGAGACTGAAGCCGAGCCAGGCATTTTAATAGGAATAGGTGATCTTACTGATGGCGTGACAGTCACAATCATTTCGAATCATTTATATTTGATGTGTTGCAGCAAAAATATTTTTGTTCATTATGCAGCATCATGTCTTGTTGCAAAATGAGAATATTCGTCAATCTCTGTCTCCCTCTCACCCAATCTGCTTCCTCTTCTTTTGATAGAGTCGGGCCACAGCATTATTCCCTAATCCCAAGATCTGCTCCATCGCCAGGCAAGACAGTGAGTGACCTCCACAGCAATTACTCACTTCACCCACCTCACCTCTGCTTTGAAGCACTAGTGCTGTTTGACAGGGTCTGTAAACCTCTGGAAATCAGGGAAAATAATATTTGATGAAGGGAGGAAGTTCAGAAAGGGAGCTCCTTGGTTTGCCAAACCCACACATGCAGCAGTGAGTTGAGAAGATGGGTTTAAATCTCCCATAGCTTTACAATGGCAGGCAGTGAGCAGCTGAATTCCTGGTTCATTGTCCACACAAGTGAGAATCCTTCACCAATGGACAGACTATTGAGAGAGAGCTCCCTCTTACATGTCTGTATTACTGAACTGAATCTCACAAAATAAGTGCTGTATTTCTATTGGGGCTGAAAGGCAATTACTAGGAATGCTGGAGATCTGAAATAAAAACAGGACATGTGAACAAAGAGGTGTAGACCACTGAGATCACAGCTGACCTGACTGTAACTTCACATCCGCCAACCCCTGATAACCTTTCACCCCTTGCTTAACAACAATCTGCTTTACAAATATCCAAAGACTCTCTTCTCCCATTTTTTCAGGAAGACTTGAAAAGACTCACTACCCACTGTTAGAGAAAACCATTCACCTCGTCTCTCTCTCTGATTTAAATGGGTAACCCCTTTGTTTTAAACAGTGACCCCAAGCTGTAGACTCTCCCATTAGAGGTTACATCCTCTCTAAACCCACCTTGTCAGCACCCCTCAGGATCTTCTCAATTCCAGCGGACATAAGCCTTCTGTGTCCAATCTGTCTTCATAAGACAACCCACCCAGTTCAGGTATTAGTTTAGTATATCTTCGCTGAACCCTTTCCAAAGTGTTTACAAGTCTTCCTTAAAGAAGGAGACTCATACTGTACATAGTACTCCAGCTGTGGTCTCATTAACACTCTGTATAATTGGAGCATAACCTATAAACTTTGACATTCAATTCCCTTGCGATAAACAATCACGTTCTGTTAGCTTTCCTAATTACTTGCTGGATCTGCATACTACTCTTTTGCAATTCATGCATGAGGACATCCCAATCCCTCTGCATCTCTCACTATTTTGATAATATTTTTCATCTGGCCAAATGGACAATTTCCCATTTTTCCACATTACACTTCATTGCCAAATCTTTGCCCCACTTACGTAATCTATCTATATCTTTCAGTAGACTCTTTACATCCCCTTCAAAATTTAGTTCCTCATCTCTCTTTGCGTCATCAATAAATTGATAGGCTGGCACGGTAGCTCAGTGGTTAGCACTGCTGCCTCATAGCGCCAGGGACCCGGGTCCGACTCCAGCCTCGGGCGACTGTCTGTGTGGAGTTTGCACAGTCTCCCCGTGTCTGTGGGGGGTTTCCTCCGGGTGCCCCGGTTTCCTCCCACAATCCAAAGATGTCCAGGTTAGGTGGGTTTGTCATGGGAAATTCAGGGATGGGGTGGATGCTCTTTGGAGGGCAGGTGTGTACTTGATGGACTGCTTCCACACCATAGGGATTCTATGGAATTTGCAACAGTAACCTCTCAGCCAAGCACCTTATCAGAATTGTGAGCAGTTGAGGTCTCAGTGCTGCTCCCTGTGGAAGGGCCTATTTACACCTGCTCTCTGCTTCCAGTTAGCACATAGTTCACAATCCTGAGAAATACACAACTGTTCTGGAAGTTCAGCAGGTATCATAAACAGTAGAATGAGTCAAGATCAACATGAAAGCCAGCAACCACCCAATCACAGAGCAGGTTTGAAGGATCAAACTGCGTATTCCTGTGTTTTATGACCTGAAACCTGAGGAGAAATTCCTTTGTTCCGAAGCTTGCTGATCTTTGGGATTGTCTATCCCAGAGAGCTATGGATGCCCAGTCATTGGGCATATCCAGAGATCAATAGAGCTTGGGAAAGGGATCAGTTAGCTCAGTTGGCGGGCAACAAGAAAGCTGCAGATGCTGGAATCCAAGGTAGACAGGCAGGAGGCTGGAGGAACACAGTAAGCCAGGCAGCATCAGGAGGTGAAGAAGTCAACCTTTCAGGTATTAACCCTTCTTCAAGACCTGCAGTTGGGGTGAGGGCAGCTACAGATAAATGGTGGAGTATGAGGGGGGTGGGGGAGGGTTTTGGGCGGCGAGGGGGGAGGGGCGGAGTGGTGGGGTAGTGATAGGTGAACACAGGTAGAGGGTACGGCCTAATTGGTCAATGGGAGGAATGAATCCAGTTGGTGGCTGGAAGGAAAGATCCGTCGGCTGGATGGCTGGTTTCCAATACAGAGTGATGCAAATGGCATGGGCTCAATTCCAGCAATACCTGAGGTTAGTGTGTAGGACTTACCTCAAGTTTAGTGACCTTTAGCTTAAACCATCAACCAGGCATCCCCCTTTCCCTCTCTCAAGAGAGAATAGCCCTATGTTCTGGTATGTCTATAACAAGTTACCCTTCATGTTTTGGGCTATTAAAGGATATGATTTGGAATAACAGAACAACATAGAACATTACAGCGGGATACAGGCCCTTCGGCCCTCGATGTTGTGCCGACCTGTGAAATCAATCTGAAGCCCATCTAACCGACATTATTCCATTCTCGTCCATGTGTTTATGATTTTTGATTTTATTGTCATGTGTATTTTACAGTAAGAATACAATAAAATACTGTGAAAAGCTTTCACTTGTTGCCACAATATGGCACCATCTTGAAGGATTGAAGAATAAGCAAGATAAAGATTAAGGAGATTTCATCAACCCTGAGCCAGCTCATTACCATCGATGATGCCTGTGATGCCAGCCCTGGATGGGAGAGGAGACACAAACGGCCAAACTTCTTATGATCTCATTGAATTCAAATTACACCATTATTAAGATTCAACGGGCTTCTGTCTGCTTAGTTTAGGTTGGTTTGTTGGAGCTATTGAACTCCAGGCTTAAACTGTGTCAAAGGCAACATTGTACAGATCCACCCCCCAGCTCTAGGAGGTACGCCCTGTGGGTGAGAGATTGCAGGTTGAAAGGATCACGATCACGTAGCAGAATCCGAGAGGAATTAATGTTCCCTGATATCCTACACAATTATCTCAGTGAGTAATTGAACAAAGCTGTTTGGGAATTGGACAAGAAAAGGTTTGTTTCCAGGGAAGGGATGCTGGCGGGGGCGTGGAATCCAAGAGATAAAGAGGAAGCGATGAAAATGTGAAGGATTGATGTTGGTAACAAAAAGCACAGCTGGGATTATTGGCATTTCTTCAATCCGGCGCTGTTACTAAACTCATGCTTCAGTCACTTGCTGAATGGATTTTATCTACATCCCGTGACGCAAACCTTCCAGTTACAATTCAAAGTTTGGGTGCCATCCCGACCATAGCGTTCTCCCAGGAGAAAGTGAGGTCTGCAGATGCTGGAGATCAGAGCTGAAATGTGTTGCTGGAAAAGCGCAGCAGGTCAGGCAGCATCCAGGGGACAGGAGAATCGACGTTTCGGGCATAAGCCCTTCTTCAGGAATGGCTTATGCCCTGAAGAAGGGCTTATGCCCGAAACATCGATTCTCCTGTTCCCTGGATGCTGCATAGCGTTCTCCCACCCCTGGCCAATGGTACCTACTCAGTTCCAAATCCCAAAAGGACTCTAACTTCCTCATTCATCTTCTTCAGCACAAATTACAATCAGGGAATGAACATCACACAGGAAGAGGCCATTGACCTATCACCCTGCTGCTAGATACATGTAGGAGTAGGAGGTTACATCTCACTCTCCCAGCCTCATCCCATGGAACTGTGTTTTGTTATCCCTTTAATTGTTTATCTGATTCCCTTTTGGGGTATTTAGTGAATGTGCCACACTCCTCATTGTAAGCACATGATACGTAGAAATGTTTTTCTTGATGCCTTTGCTCTGCTTCCTTTCCATAGCAACATGGCTGTGAAATTGGGTAAAAGTGAGTAATCACTTTTGGATATTTTTCAGGCAAAGGGAAGGTTTTTATTGGACGGTGTTGGGAGATATGTTTGTTCTGATGTATTTTAATATGGAAACACAGAAGATAGGAGCAAGAGAAGGCCATTCGGCCCTTTGAGCCTGCTCTGCCATTCTTTGTGATCATGGCTGAATGTCCAACTCAACAACCTAATCCTGATTTCTCCCCATAACCTTTGATCCCATTCACCCCAAGTGCTATATCTAGCTGCCCCTTGTATACATTCAATGTTTTGGCACCAATTGCTTCCTGTGATAATGAATCCCACAGGCCTGCCACTCTCCGGGTGAAGAAATGTCTCATCTCCATCCTAAATGATCCACCCTGAATCCTCAGTCTGTGACCCCTGGTTTTGGACACCACCACCATCGGGAACATCCTTCCTGCATCTACCCTGTCTAGTCCTGTTAGAATTTTATAAGTCTCTATGAGATCTCCCCTCATTTGTCTGAACTCCAGCTAAAACAATCCTAACCTCGTCAACCTCTCCTCATACGTCAGTCCGACATCCCGGGAATCAGCCTGGGAAGCCTTCACTGCACTCTCTCAAGATCAAGATCATCGTTCCTCAGAAAAGGAGGGCAAAACTGCGCACAATATTTTAGGTATGGTATCACGAGGGCCCATTATAACAAACCTAGACATTGGTGTAAAAGGGGAAACTGAGGACTGCAGATGCTGGAGATCAGAGTTGAGAGTGTGGTGCTGGAAAAGCACAGCAGGTCAGGCAGCATCCAAGGAGCAGGAAAATCGACATTTCGGGCATAAATCCTTCATCAGAAAACCTTACAGAAAATCTGATGAAGAGCTTATGCCTGAAACGTTGACTCTCCTGCCCCTCGAATGCTGCCTGACCGGCCGTGTTTTTCCAGCTCCACACTCTCGATTTTGGTGTAAAAGGAACAGTTTCAACATTTGCAACTAATACAAAATCTTGAAGCATTGTCAACTGTAAGGAGGATGGTGCAGTGTTTCAAAAGGACATTGATTTGGTGCAGTAGGTGGATAGGTGGCAGATGGCATTCAATGCTGAGAAGTGGGAGGTTATGCTACAGCTGTACAAAACTCTGCACTTGGAGTATTGCGTGTAGTTCTGGTCACCGCCTTAAAGGAAGGATGTGGAAGCTTTGGAAAGGGTTCCGAGAAGATTTACCAGGATGTTGCCTGGTATGGAAGTA
Organism: Chiloscyllium plagiosum; assembly: GCF_037043375.1. NCBI lineage: Eukaryota > Metazoa > Chordata > Chondrichthyes > Orectolobiformes > Hemiscylliidae > Chiloscyllium > Chiloscyllium plagiosum. Next base: position 10,911,562 of record NW_028270162.1, on the reverse strand, counting down.
GGTCTTATGAGGAAGGCTGAGGGACTTGAGGCTGTTTTCATTAGAGAGAAGGTTGAGAGGTGACTTAATTTAGACTTATAAGATAATCAAAGGATTAGATAGGGTGGACTGGGAGAGCCTTTTTCCTTGGATGGTAATGGCTAGCACGAGGGGGCATAGCTTTAAATTAAGCGGTGATAGATATAGAGATAGTTTATTTACTCAGAGAGTAGTAGGGGCATGGAACACATTGCCTGCAACAGCAGTAGACTCACCAACTTTAAGGGCATTTAAATGGTCATTGGATGAAAATGGAATAGTGTAGGTTAGATGGGCTTCATATTGGTTCCACAGATTGTGTGACATCAAGGGTCGAAGGGCCTGTACTGCACTGTAATGTTCTATGTTCTATGTTATAAATCTCTTCTCAACCTCCTGTTAACTCAGCAATGCTTTATACACACATATAGATAATATTAGACAAAAAGGAAATTACATCGTCTAAAGTCAATAGACTGTACTGTACGCATAGTATTACTGTAAGCAAAGCTCTTCATTTGTGTAAAAAGGTGACTTTTCCCTCCACACATAAACTATACATTTGATTTAGAGACTGGAAACATTTCTGTATAAGCATTGAAGCTTTTATGTAACACACTGGAAGTGTCTCTTTCTAAAACTAGCATATTCCTAATTTTCACAAGCCCATCCCAACACCATGTGTTCCCAGGATTCACTGTGGGTGTAACCATGGGACCACAACCATCAAACTCAATCAATGGCCTCTTTGAGTCTTTGTGATGCTAACCCATTTGTACTAAATCCTCAACCAGAAATCCAGAAGCAATAGAATGACAGCCTCCCATTGAAAGAGGAATTTAGGGAAAAGAAAAATGGGGGTTATTGCAAGAAAGAATACTTTACTCCAAATGGGAACTGAGGTCAAGAGTCTGGTGTGACTTCAAAGTGAATTGATAAGTATTTCAAAATTAAGACTCTACCAAGGATAGAAGATTGGATTGGAGGGGATAGCTTTATTTGCAGAGTAAACAGGCACACTGGGCCAAAGCCTTTGACAATGCAATTTCAAGGATTCAGAATTGTATGGCTTCTCTATATAGTTAGGAATATCGGAGGAAGGGTAGATCATTCAGCCCATCAAGCTAGTATCACCATCTAGACCATGGCTGATCATCATTTTCTTCTGCTATCCCCATATCCCTCGATGACATCAGCATCTTGAAACTTCTAGATCTCTAACTTGAACTTACTCAGTGACTGAACTTCCACAGCCTACTCGGTCAGAAAATTCCACAGATTCATCATCCTCTGAGTGAACAATTTCCTCCTCATCTCAGTCCTAAATGGCCCCTGCTTTATTCTGAGACTCTGTCCCCTGGTTCAAGACCCCATCCCCAACTAGTTGTCGATATCAGTGTTACAAGACCCCACAACTTTAGTAAGACTTCCCCACATCCCAAGACAATTTTAGAGTCTTACCATGTTTTTTTTTAAAGAAAAGAAAATCAATTAATTATTGACCTGCTTGGAATTATGGAACAAAATCAGAAATTGCTGGAGAAACTCAGCAGGTCTGGCAGCTTCAGTAGAGAGAGAGAGAGACAGAGTTAACATTTTGAGTCCAGTGATACTTCATTACAACCTGGACTCAAAACATTCACTCTATTTCTCTCTCCACAGATGCTGCCAGACCTGCTGAGTTTCTCCAGCAATTTCGATTCTTGTTTCAGATTTCCAACATCACAGGTCTCTGTTTTATCATGGAATTAGAGTCATACAGTCAGAGAGCTGTACAGCACGGAAACAGACCCTTCAGTCCAACTGTCCATGCTGACCAGATATCCTAAATAAATCTAGTCCCATTTGTCAGCACTTAGCACATATCCCTCCAAACCCTTCCTATTCATGTACCCACCCAGATGCCTTTTAAATGTTGTAATTGTACTAGCCTCCACTTCCTCTGTCAGCACACACACCACCCTCTGCGTGAAAAACTTCCCCCTTAGATCCCTTTTATATCTTTCCCCTCTCACCCGAAACCTATGCCCTCTAGTTCTGGACTCCCCCACCCCAGGGAAGAGACTTTGACTAGTTATCCTATCCATGCCCCTCATGTTTTTATAAACCCCTATAAGGTCACCCCTCAGCCTCCAACGCTCCAGGGAAAACAGCCCCAGCCTGTCCAGCCTCTCCCTACAGCCCAAACCCTCCAACCCTGACAACATCCTTGTAAATCTTTCCTGAACCCTTTCAAGTTTCACAACATCCTTCCTACAGCAGGGAGACAATTACAGCTTGTAATTCAGCTGATGAAATGAATTCTGATGCTGGAGTGGAACCTGAATCCAGATATCAAATCCAATGGGTAAAATAATTCCCATTCATTCCGATTGGGTTGGATCAGGCATCCAAGTGCATCAGCTTCACTCGAAACACTGATACAGCAACATTCCCCAATTAATCGTTTTCAACACACAAAGTCAACAAGATTTTTAAATGCTTTAAAAACAAAGGTGTTTATTCCCGTTAATGTTTTAGACAAACAGAATAGAATACCAATTTATTGCTGTGTATATCTTTACAAACAAAATTCACTGAGAAGTTTCATTAGTTGCACTGCACCTAAATTAATGACTGCACCTAAATTAATGACCACTGCACCTAAATTAATGACAGAAATCATAACTAAAAAGAAAAAGAAAGTAGAGTTCATCAGTTAACGACTCCAGGATTTGGGATACAGTCAGACTTTCTAAAACGCGATTGCTGTGTTTTTGTGCAACCCCGCGTTATATAAATAGCGCGTTTTAGAAACAGCATTTAAAGTGTTGGCGATGTAATTGTGTTACAGCCAATGCACATTCTGAAAGTTCGCGCTTTAGAAACAGTGTCCCCAATTTGTCCATCGCACTACAGCGAGTTCGTGTTGACAAAACGTGCGTTATAGCAGAACGGCCTGTATGCTAGAAAACTGGGCCAAGACCACCCTGCCCAGCCAAACTAGCAAGCCATGGAGAGACGCGACCACTCCCACCGGGCTGAAACCAGCAAGCTGCAGCAAGATGAGACCACCCCCACCAGGCTGAAGCCAGCAAGACACAGCAAGATGAAACCACCCCACTAGGCCGAAACCAGCAAGCTGCAGCAAGATGAGACTACCCCACTAGGCCGAAACCAGCAAGCTGCAGCAAGGTGAGACCACCCCCACTAGGCCGAAATCAACAAGCTGCAGCAAGATGAGACCACCCCCACCAGGCCAAAACCAGCAAGCTGCAGCAAGGTGAGACCACCCCCACCAGGCCAAAACCAGCAAGCTGCAGCAAGGTGAGACCACCCCCACCAGGCCAAAACCAGCAAGCTGCAGCAAGGTGAGACCACCGCCACCAGGCCGAAACCAGCAAGCTGCAGCAAGGTGAGACCACCGCCACCAGGCCGAAACCAGCAAGCTGCAGCAAGATGAGACCACCGCCACCAGGCCGAAACCAGCAAGCTGCAGCAAGGTGAGACCACCCCCACCAGGCCGAAACCAGCAAGCTGCAGCAAGATGAGACCACCGCCACCAGGCCAAAACCAGCAAGCTGCAGCAAGATGAGACCACCGCCACCAGGCCGAAACCAGCAAGCTGCAGCAAGATGAGACCACCGCCACCAGGCCGAAACCAGCAAGCTGCAGCAAGATGAGACCACCGCCACCAGGCCAAAACCAGCAAGCTGCAGCAAGGTGAGACCACCCCCACCAGGCCAAAACCAGCAAGCTGCAGCAAGATGAGACCACCCCCACCAGGCCGAAACCAGCAAGCTGCAGCAAGATGAGACCACCCCCACCAGGCCGAAACCAGCAAGCTGCAGCAAGATGAGACCACCCCACTAGGCCGAAACCAGCAAGCTGCAGCAAGATGAGACCACCGCCACCAGGCCAAAACCAGCAAGCTGCAGCAAGGTGAGACCACCCCCACCAGGCCAAAACCAGCAAGCTGCAGCAAGGTGAGACCACCCCCACCAGCCGAAACCAGCAAGCTGCAGCAAGATGAGACCACCCCCACCAGGCCGAAACCAGCAAGCTGCAGCAAGATGAGACTACCCCACTAGGCCGAAACCAGCAAGCTGCAGCAAGATGAGACCACCCCCACCAGGCCAAAACCAGCAAGCTGCAGCAAGATGAGACCACCCCACTAGGCCGAAACCAGCAAGCTGCAGCAAGATGAGACCACCGCCACCAGGCCAAAACCAGCAAGCTGCAGCAAGGTGAGACCACCCCCACCAGGCCAAAACCAGCAAGCTGCAGCAAGGTGAGACCACCCCCACCAGCCGAAACCAGCAAGCTGCAGCAAGATGAGACCACCCCCACCAGGCCGAAACCAGCAAGCTGCAGCAAGATGAGACTACCCCACTAGGCCGAAACCAGCAAGCTGCAGCAAGGTGAGACCACCCCCACCAGCCGAAACCAGCAAGCTGCAGCAAGATGAGACCACCCCCACTAGGCCGAAACCAGCAAGCTGCAGCAAGGTGAGACCACCCCCACCAGGCCGAAACCAGCAAGCTGCAGCAAGATGAGACTACCCCACTAGGCCGAAACCAGCAAGCTGCAGCAAGATGAGACTACCCCACTAGGCCGAAACCAGCAAGCTGCAGCAAGATGAGACCACCCCCACTAGGCCAAAACCAGCAAGCTTCAGCAAGATGAGACCACCGCCACCAGGCCGAAACCAGCAAGCTGCAGCAAGGTGAGACCACCCCCACCAGGCCGAAACCAGCAAGCAGCAGCAAGATGAGACCACCGCCACCAGGCCGAAACCAGCAAGCTGCAGCAAGGTGAGACCACCCCCACCAGGCCGAAACCAGCAAGCTGCAGCAAGATGAGACCACCGCCACCAGGCCAAAACCAGCAAGCTGCAGCAAGATGAGACCACCGCCACCAGGCCGAAACCAGCAAGCTGCAGCAAGATGAGACCACCGCCACCAGGCCAAAACCAGCAAGCTGCAGCAAGATGAGACCACCCCCACCAGGCCAAAACCAGCAAGCTGCAGCAAGACGAGACCACCGCCACCAGGCCGAAACCAGCAAGCTGCAGCAAGATGAGACTACCCCACTAGGCCGAAACCAGCAAGCTGCAGCAAGATGAGACTACCCCACTAGGCCGAAACCAGCAAGCTGCAGCAAGATGAGACCACCCCCACTAGGCCAAAACCAGCAAGCTGCAGCAAGATGAGACCACCGCCACCAGGCCGAAACCAGCAAGCTGCAGCAAGGTGAGACCACCGCCACCAGGCCGAAACCAGCAAGCTGCAGCAAGGTGAGACCACCGCCACCAGGCCGAAACCAGCAAGCTGCAGCAAGGTGAGACCACCCCCACCAGGCCGAAACCAGAAAGCTGCAGCAAGATGAGACCACCGCCACCAGGCCAAAACCAGCAAGCTGCAGCAAGATGAGACCACCGCCACCAGGCCGAAACCAGCAAGCTGCAGCAAGATGAGACCACCGCCACCAGGCCAAAACCAGCAAGCTGCAGCAAGATGAGACCACCGCCACCAGGCCAAAACCAGCAAGCTGCAGCAAGATGAGACCACCGCCACCAGGCCGAAACCAGCAAGCTGCAGCAAGATGAGACCACCCCCACCAGGCCAAAACCAGCAAGCTGCAGCAAGGTGAGACCACCCCCACCAGGCCGAAACCAGCAAGCTGCAGCAAGATGAGACCACCCCCACCAGGCCGAAACCAGCAAGCTGCAGCAAGATGAGACCACCCCCACCAGGCCGAAACCAGCAAGCTGCAGCAAGATGAGACCACCCCACTAGGCCGAAACCAGCAAGCTGCAGCAAGATGAGACCACCGCCACCAGGCCAAAACCAGCAAGCTGCAGCAAGGTGAGACCACCCCCACCAGCCGAAACCAGCAAGCTGCAGCAAGATGAGACCACCCCCACCAGGCCGAAACCAGCAAGCTGCAGCAAGATGAGACTACCCCACTAGGCCGAAACCAGCAAGCTGCAGCAAGATGAGACCACCCCCACTAGGCCGAAACCAGCAAGCTGCAGCAAGGTGAGACCACCCCCACCAGGCCGAAACCAGCAAGCTGCAGCAAGATGAGACTACCCCACTAGGCCGAAACCAGCAAGCTGCAGCAAGATGAGACCACCCCCACTAGGCCGAAACCAGCAAGCTGCAGCAAGATGAGACCACCCCCACTAGGCCAAAACCAGCAAGCTGCAGCAAGATGAGACCACCCCCACCAGGCCGAAACCAGCAAGCTGCTGCAAGATGAGACCACCCCCACTGGGCTGAAACCAGCAAGCTGCAGCAAGGTGAGACCACCCCCACCAGGCCAAAACCAGCAAGCTGCAGCAAGATGAGACTACCCCACTAGGCCGAAACCAGCAAGCTGCAGCAAGATGAGACCACCGCCACCAGGCCAAAACCAGCAAGCTGCAGCAAGATGAGACTACCCCACTAGGCCGAAACCAGCAAGCTGCAGCAAGATGAGACCACCGCCACCAGGCCGAAACCAACAAGCTGCAGCAAGATGAGACCACCGCCACCAGGCCGAAACCAGCAAGCTGCAGCAAGATGAGACCACCCCACTAGGCCGAAACCAGCAAGCTGCAGCAAGATGAGACCACCCTCACCAGGCTATAACCAGCAAGCTGCAGCAAGGTGAGACCACCCCCATTAGGCCGAAATCAACAAGCTGCAGCAAGATGAGACCACCCCCACCCGGCCGAAACCAGCAAGCTGCAGCAAGATGAGACCACCCCCACCCGGCCAAAACCAGCAAGCTGCAGCAAGATGAGACCACCCCACTAGGCCGAAACCAGCAAGCTGCAGCAAGATGAGACTACCCCACTAGGCCGAAACCAGCAAGCTGCTGCAAGATGAGACCACCCCACTAGGCCGAAACCAGCAAGCTGCAGCAAGGTGAGACTTCCCCACTAGGCCGAAACCAGCAAGATGCAGCAAGATGAGACCACTCTGCTGGGCTGAGCTGCTGGAAGACCAAGAACAAAGGCAAGACCTCCGTGCCTAGAGTGTCATACTGGGAGACCGCTCCACCAGGTGGCAGGCTTATACTGCCATTCCAGGCCTCATCACAGGGCCTGGGTTGGAGGAGACTTCTGCCACCAAAGTCATTTACAGAAGTTAAAGTACAATAATAAATGGAAACATTAAAAAGAAGCTTAGAAATAAATACAGAAGTAGAGGAGATGGAGTAGATGAGCTCTGCACTCCTGGGCTGAGGAGTCCACACTCTGTCACCATCTTGAAAGTGAAAGTACTTTGTGTTGTAGAAAGATGCATTGGGATAGCACCTTAACACGGCTCTCAAATGTCTCACGATTTTGCAGTCACTGCGAATACAGAGGCCAATGCTGTAATGCTGTTTCTATTTCTGAAACAACAATGTGTGAAGAGAGAATGATGTTTGACCTTTGACACTGTCTCCCTCAATCAGACTGAACCAGGTCACACAGAGCTCAGGTTCAAGCTCAGAGACCATGTCTGTCTATCCCTCTAACTGGCACTGAGATATGTGGAAAAACTCACTGTCGGAGCATTACCCCTTCACCACAACCACCCGATGAAGGGGCAGCGCTCTGAGAGTTAGTGCTTCAAATTAAACCATTTGGACTATAATCTGGTGTTGTGTGATTTTTAGGTTTGTCCACCCCAGTCCTCCTCTGCATCATGGCACTGAGAAATGCTCAGCTGTTATTGAAAGTTACTCGATATCCATTCCCAAAGGCAATGAAATAAACTAATAAAGTAGTCTCTGTTGTAACAAATGGAGCAGTAGGACCTGCCTCATATCAAGCTCCCACAACATGAGATCCCTGACAAATCACTTTGGTCTGGTGAAGCAGGTTGAGGTATAAACACTGCTCTGGGAGACCCAGGGAGGCCCTTTATTTGATCCATGACGTGAGATCGAGTATGCTGACCTTGGTCTAGAGTCACACCTGAAAGATAGCATCTCCAACAGTGCAGCACTCCCTCGGTACTGCACTGTCCGGTCAGGCCAGGATTAAATCTCTGAAGTGTGGCTTTTTCTTGTATCCTAGCCAATGTTTCGCGATTGTTCTAATTATTTTGCAAGATGTTAGAATTTATCAGCAATCATTTTTTCCAGGTATTAGGCAATAAGCGCAGGTTTTCTGCTGTGTGCAGGGTTCAGAAAAGTTTAAAAACATCGCCATTCAGAAAAAAACATCTTTCACGTCAATTAATTTTAAACAAAGATGCTCTTGGAATATACTTATATCCCTGAAGCTTTTTCACCACAACTAATCCCTAGTCTTTTGCGAGTTATTTTTAACCTGGCAGAGCACCAGAAAAGCAACTAGCACGATAGATGAACCTGCTTTTAATTATGTCATCTCCGTGTCTACTTGTGCTCAAAAAGGAAACAAAAAGATTTTGTTTGAACAAAGTGTCTCGTCTGCATCTCCAGAGTTCAAACCAGTGACTCCTGCATTGCCACACGAGCGATGGGGACCCTGCAAATTTACCTCATCTCTGCTTCAAAGCAGAGGAGGTCTTGCATTTATATATTGCCTTCCATGATCACAGGATGGTCAAAGCACTTTGCAGCCAACAAATCTTCACCTTATTCATGGGGGCATAGAGTCATGCAGCACGGAAGCAGAGCGTTCGGTCCAACTGGTCCATGCTGACCAAACTCCCAAACGAAACTAATCCCAACTGTCTGCACTTGGCCCGTATCCTTCCAAACATTTCCTATTCATCTACTTAACCAGTACCCAATTCCTCTGGAAGTTCATTGTTAGAATCATAGAGTCATAGAGATGTACAGCACAGAAACAGACCCTTCGCTCCAACTCGTCCATGCCGATCAGACATCCTAAATTAATCTCATCCATTTGCCAGCACTTGGCCCATGTCTGTCTAAACTCATTCCTATTCATATATCTATCCAGAAGCTTTTCAAATGTTGTAATTGTACCAGCCTCCACCACTTCCTGTAGCAGCTCATTCCATACACACACCACCCTCTGTGTGAAGAAGTTGCCCCGTAGGTCCCTTTCGTACGTGCTCAGGCAGCTGGTTCTCTACCAAGTTCATAAAGGACATTTGAGTCGGGTAGCAAATTAAGGACAATCTGTCTCGTGACACACATCCTGGGAGTGAGAATATAAATGAAGTATTACACTGAAGTGTAAAGGACAAAATGCAGTCACCTGTTTGATCACAGCGAGTGCCTCCAGTCAGCACATGGTAAAGACCAGATCATCTGCTCTGAGCACTGGGTCTCTTCTGCAGCCACGTAGAAAGCAATTGGGGCCTCGAATTAATGCTTCGCCCTAAAGACAGCACCACCAACTGTGCTGCACTCCCTCAGCACTTCGCTTGATTTTGGTCTAGGACTGACTTGTCCATGCCGACCAGTTTCCGAAACTGAAATAGTTCCCATTTTTCTGCATTGGGCCCATATCCCTCTAAACCTTTCCTATCCATGTACCTTTTCAATGTCGTCATTGTACCAGCCTCCACCACTTCCTCTGGCAGCTCATTCCATACACGCAGCACCCTCTGCATGAAAAAATTGCCCCTCAGGTCCCTTTTAAATCTTGCCCCTCTCGTCTTAAACCTATGACCTCTGGTTCTGGACGCTCCTCCCTGGGGAAAAGACTTCAACTATTTACCCTCTCCATGCCCCTCATGATTTACAAACCTATCCAAGGTCACTCCTCAGCCTCCGATACTCCAGGAAAAACAGCCCCAGCCTTTCCAGCCTATGCTTATAAACCCTCCAACCTTGGTAGCGTAAATGTTTTTTTGCACCCTTTCCTGTTAGTATGCATCCTTCCTATTGCAGAATTGTACTCTACATCTGGCCTCACCAATGCCTTGAACAGCTGTAATGTGACATCCCAACTCCCATACTCAATGCTCTTGCTCAGCCTTCTTCATCATCTCGTCTACCTGTTACCCTACTTTCAGAGACCTATGTATCTTCACTCCTAGGTCTCTCCATTCAACAACTTTCCCCACAGCCCTACCATTAACTGAGTAAGTCCTGCCCTGGTTGGTCTTCCCAAAATGCAACACTTCACATTTATCCGAATTAAACATCCTCTGCCATTCCTCAGCCCACTGGCCCAATTGATCAAGATCCTGTTGTACTCTTAGATAACCTTCTTTACTGTCCAGTATAACACTGGTCCTTCTAATACCGACGCAGAAACACTACCAACTGATCCATAGCTGGTACACATAAAACAAGAATTAATCAGTGTCACCATCCAATGTAATTTAACATTGACTGATGGCGTCAAGTCATTCCTAGGGCACACACAATGTGGTGTATCAATTGTTGAGGGGTTAAATAGAATTGGTGTGGTAATGATATTTGCTGTTCATTGATTTCTAGGGTATGATCTTAACTATAAGCTCATTTTCATTGTATTTTTAAGTTGCACATATATGTTTCTGCTAAGTTACATGGGCATTTCTGTGTATGAATATTCCATGAATGTAAGAAAGAACTTGCATTTATATAGCACCTTTCATGATCTCAGAACGTCCTCATGCACTTCACAGTCAAGACAAGTCCCTTTGAAGTGTAGTCATATTGGCATGTAAGAACTGCAGCAACTAATTTGTACACAGCAAGCTCCCACTAAAAGCAATGCTATCGGGGTCAGTTCACCTATTGGGTGATGAACAGTTATTGTAAGACCTCAGAGCTGAGGATCAGAGGACAAACCCATGTGGAGAGGTTGCTGGGCCAGATGTGCCCCTGTCCCAGCCTGTAGCCCCCTCTCTCTGGGGCTAGGAACCTGCTGAGTTTGGCCTTCACACAGTTAACAATCTCCACACGCAGCATGGAGCTGCCCTGTCATTGACAAGATGCCAAGGGTACCTTTAAATGGTCCGCCATTGGGATATTTATTATACAAATCGGATGCCTATTGCTAGCCTTTCCACACCCAGTTCTGCCTTTAGTGAAATGTCACAATGGGAGGACCATTGGGAAGCCATTCTGCCCAATGGCTAGAATGTTACTAGCCCCTCCCCCTTGCCCAGCTGCTTAAACTGAGATAGTAAAGCCCCCGACATGGTTTAGCAGTTATTTATTATATTTCTCTGTGACAGTAGTTCTTAGGTGGATCAAAGGGTATGAGGAGAGAGCAACCTGATGAAGGGGCCGCGCTCTGAAAGCTTGTGATTTCAAATAAACCTGTTGGCCTATAACCTAGTGTCGTGTGACTGCTGACTTTGTATTCTTAAGGCATTTTGTTCTTAATCTTGTGATGATGGCCACACTGGCTACACTTTGTCAACTGTCAAGGCCACTTGTTCATTTAACCTTGAGTTACTCGCAGAAATACTTTGAAGGGATGTCTTTCGTGCGGCTGTCAGCCATTAGCTGAACAGACCACACACTAGTAGACCCTGATCAATGGCAAATAGGAGGTTTCAAGGCTGCGTTTCAACACGGAACCATTCACATCAACCTGAGGTATAACCCAAACATTAGTGAGTATTGTTACAGATCAGGCATGATAATCAGGTTGATTGTGCACACTGTGGGAAGACCTACACCCTAGCCTGATGTGCAGCCTTTCTGACCCCATGCAGCCTGTTGTGCTGGCTCTCACATTTTAAACACATGATAACATCTGAGAGAACAAAGGTCAGGAGTTGGATTCAACACCAAGACAAAACACCACTATCTCACATTCACTTCATAAAGCATGGCCCCCTCTGTACCGACCCTTCATATAGAGATGTTAAAAATATCTACAAGCAAAACAGTATTAGCCAAAAGGAATACAGCGTCCATTTTTAAAGTCTCAAAATAGAATTAGATTTTTTTTTAATCCTAAAAAAAAATCTAATCTAAGGTAACCTGCATCTGATTGTTAGCATGCAATAAACTACATCTGGTTTAAGGCAAGATGGTTTCCCTTGTAAACCAAGTTAGCCCTTACTCCCTATCAAGGAAAGAAGATAAACTATCTGTCCCACAAGCTGCTGGTGGTGGTTAACATCACAGCACATATAGCATAACTTAGGTGTCAGTTTAAAAAAAGTGGGCGGCACGGTGACACAGTGGTTAGCACTGCTGCCTCACAGCGCCAGAGACCTGGGTTCAATTCCCGCCTCAGGCGACTGACTGTGTGAAGTTTGCACGTTCTCCCCGTGTCTGCGTGGGTTTCCCCCGGGTGCTCCGGTTTCCTCCCACAGTCCAAAGATGTGCAGGTCAGGTGGATTGGCCATGCTAAATTGCCTGTAGTGTTAGGAAAGGGGCAAATGTAAAACGTAGGGGTAGGGGTAAGGGTGGGTTGCACTTCGGCGGGTCGGTGTGGACTTGTTGGGCCGAAGGGCCTGTTTCCACACTGTAATGTAATCTAATCTAATTTTATCTACAATAATGGAATTAAACTGTGAAATTTCGGAATAGTTCCAAAGAATGAAAGGTCATTGCCAAGATCATAAATGCAGCAAGGAAATGATTCTTATGAAGTTTTGGTCAATGGAGACCAAGTGAGGGACTCAAACTCAATTTGCAGCCAATCAGAAACCACACTGCACTGACCTTGACAGAAACTAATCAAAGCAAAATAAACCGGAGTCTGGGAATCTAAAATAAAAAAAACAGAAATTGCTGGAGAAACACAATGGGTCTGGCAGCATCTGCGCAGAGAGGAACTGAGTCCAAAATGACTTTTCTTCAGAAAAGTTTTCTTCAGTGATTTGGGACTCGAAATGTTAACATGGTTTCTCTCTCCACAGACCTGCTGAGTTTGTTGACAAAGTAAAAAACAATCATGCAACGCCAGGTTATAGTCCAACAGGTTTATTTGGAAGCACTAGCTTTTAGAGCACTGCTCCTTCGTTAAGTAGCTAGCTGATGAAGGAGAAGCACTCCAAAAGCATATACTTCCAAATAAACCTGTTGGACTATAGCCTGGTGCTGTGTGATTTTTAACTTTGTCCACCCCAGTCCAACACCGGTACCTTCACACCAGAGTTTCTTGACAGAATTAAAAAACCAGGTTATAGTCCAACAGGTTTAATTGGAAGCACACTAGCTTTCGGAGCACTGCTCCTTCATCAGGTGGTTGTGAAGCAGGACCATAAGACATAGAATTTATAGCAAAAGATTACAGTGTCATGCAGCTAGATTGTTAAGTCTTTCATCTTTTAGCATGGGTTCGCTTGTTTCGGCTCTTTAATATGTAAATTCCAGAACTTCTTTTAAATCACATTCTCAAGATAACTTAAGGTCTTATAACAAAAGGGGGACTAGATTAGATTGGGATATCTGGTCAGCATGGACAAGTTGGACCAAAGGGTCTGTTTCTGTGCTGTACATCTCTATGACTCTATATCAGCTCAGACAATGCATTAAAGATGTGAGGTCAGAGTCTGTCTGTATCCCAATCTTGAGTCAGACTGGTTCTATTTCCTAAAGTGGAATTTACAAAATATTACATGGATTCACTGCCTGCATTGAGTGAGCAAAATAGAATGTATCTGCAAATATAATTTTGCAAATACAGATTCATCCCATAAACATATACATATCATAGAGTCAAAGAGTCATAGAGATGTACAGCACAGAAACAGACCCTTCAGTCCAACCCATCCATGCCGACCAGATATCCCAACCCTATCTAGTCCCACCTGCCAGCACCCGGCCCATATCCCTCCAAACCCTTCCTATTCATATACCCATCCAAATGCCTCTTATATGTTGTAACTGTACCAGCCTCCACCACTTCCTCTGGCAGCTCATTCCATACACACCCTCTGTGTGAAAATGTTGCCCTGCGCATATGCAGGACATAGAGACAGAGTGAGTGTGCGCATCTGAGTGTGAGTGCATGTGAGAGTGTGTGTGTTTGTGTGTGTGCAAGCTTCATAAAGTATGTACATGTTTGTGATGGGGTATGAGCCTGTGAGAGGGTATGTGCATGGGTGTGAGTGTGGGGGGTGTATGTGTGTGCATTTGAGAGAGAGCTTGTGTATGAGAAAAGGTCTGCTTGTGTGTATGGGTCTATAGGAATATGTGTGCGAGCACGTGTGTGTGTGTGCACGCATGTAGTGCAGTAGTGTCACCTAGAATGTAACATGAACCCACGGTCCCGGTTGAGACTATCCCTATGCGTACTAAACTTGGCTATCAGCCTCTGCTCGGTCACTCTGCACTAGACTATTCTGTCACTCGGGAGAAATTGAGGTCTGCAGATGCTGGAGATCAGAGCTGAAAATGTGTTGCTGGAAAAGCGCAGCAGGTCAGGCAGCATCCAGGGGATAGGAGAATCGACGTTTCGGGCATAAGCCCTTCTTCGGGCTTATGCCCGAAACGTCGATTCTCCTGTCCCCTGGATGCTGCCTGACCTGCTGCGCTTTTCCAGCAACACATTTTCAGTTCTATTCTGTCACTCGATCTTCCTATTATCACAGAAACCATTATAAACACCATCACTCTCTCCCTTTGCATGACACAAGTCCTCTGCCAGTATTTTCTTTTCACTGATGTAATAAATGCTGATTTGATAACTCTAGCTCAGTAGGCATTAAGAAGCCTTTCACTGTGTGATTTAAGATGTCCCTAGTGAGCTTACTAGGGCCCAACACCACCCCTTAATTCCCTGGTATAGTGAGCAATCAGATCACAATCATGGTCAGTGGACACTCTCCCTCTCGTCAACCCTGAGCTGGTTAATCACTCAAAATCAGAATACTGTGGAAGTTGGAAATCTGGAAGGATATCAAGAAGTGCTGGAGAAACTCAGCAGGTCCGGCAGCTCCTTTGGTGAGAGAAACACAGTTAACATTTTGAGTCCAGTGATTCCACTATGGAATAGCTGCCAGACCTAAAACACAGAGGACACTGGTGCAGATGGTGCAGCCCATCACATCTGCTCCTCTATTCAATGAGGAAAGGGGTGACATGGTAGCTCAGTGGTTAGCACTATTACATCTCAGCGCCAAAGATCCAGTTTCGATTCCAGCTTCGGGCAACTGTCTGTGTGGAGTTTGCACATTCTCCCTGTGTCTGCGTGGGTTTTCTCCAGGTGCTCTGATTTCCCCCCACAGTCCAATGATGTGTAGGTTAGGGTGGATTGGCCATATTAAATTACCCGTACTGTTCAGGGATGGGAGGGGTAGGTGCATTAATCAGGGGAACTGATAGGGGAGGGGAATGGGTCTGGGTGGGTTCCTCTTCAGAGGGTCAGTGTGGACTTAGAGCAGAGAGCAGAGAACGTTACAGCACAGTAAAAACCCTTCGGCCCTCAATGTTACGCCAACCTGTGAAACCAATCTGATACCCATCTAACCTACACCATTCCATTATTATCCATATGCAGGTCCAAAGCCCATTTAAAGTCTTTAACGTCTATGAGTCTAATACTGTTGCAGGCAGGCTGTTCCATGTCTCTACTTCTCTCTGAGTAAAGAAACTACCTCTGACATCTGTCCTAAATCTATCACCCCTCAATTTAAAGCAATGTTCCCTTGTGTAGCCATCACCATCCGAGGAAAAAGGCTCTCCCTGTGCACCTTATCTAACCCTCTGATCATCTTATACGTCTCAATTAAGTCTCCTCTCAACCTTCTTCTCACCAACGAAAAGAGCCTCAAGTCCCTCAGCCTTTCCTCGTAAGACCTTCCCTCCATACCAGGCAACATCCTAGTAAATCTCCTCTGAAACCTTTCCAAAGCTTCCACATCTTTCCTATAATGCGGTAACATTGACTTGTTGGGGCCAAATGGCCTGTTTCCACACTGTAGAGATTCTATGAAAACGTCATGGCTGATCTGACCATCCTCCACTCCCCTGCCTTTTCCCCGTAATCCTTGCTTCCCTTCCTGATTATAAATCTCCCTATTTCAGCCTTGAATATACTTGATGACCCGGGCATGCAGACCTGTGCAGGAAACAATTCCACCGATTCACAACCCTCTGAAAGAAGAAATTGTCCTCATCTCTGTTTTAAATGTGCAACTGGTTATTCTGAGACTATTCCTTCTGGTCTTAAACTTTCCCACAAGGGAATATAACCTTTCTGCATCTACCCTGTCAACACCTCGAAAATCTTGAATGTTTCAATGAGGTAGCCTCTGATTTCCAATCTAATCAACTCTCCTCATGAGAAAATCCTCCATACCTGGTACAAGCCCATGAAACGTCTCTGGATTGCCTCCTTTGATGGTATAGCTTTCATTGTTGTTCAGCACGGTAACTCAGTGGTTAGCACTGCTGCCTCACAGCACCAGGGACCCAGGTTCAATTCCAGCCTCGGGTGACTGGCTGGGTGGAGTTTGTACATTCTCTCTGCGTGAGTTTGCTCCCACAGTCTAAAGATGTGCAGGTTAGGGTGGATTGGCCATGGGAAATTGCCCCATAATGTCCACAGATATGCAGATTAGGGTGGATTGGCTATGGAAAATTGCCCATAGTGCCCAGAAATGTGTAGATTAGGTGGATGAGCCATGGGAAATGCGGGGATAGGGTGGGGGGTGAAGGCTGGGTGGATGCTCTTTGGAGAGTTGGTGTGGATTTGTTGGGCCGAAGGGCTTTTCTCTGCTCTGTAGGGATAGGATTCTATTGGATCAGGGACCAGGACTGCTGACAATATTCCAGGTGTGTTCTAAGTAATGCCTAGCATGGTTTTAGCAAGGTTTTCCTACTTTGACACTCCACTCGCTTTGCAATAAAGGCCTTCTGAGTTCCTCAGGCACTTGTTGATTTTGTTAACACAGTGTCAATAATTACACCATGATATTGAGATCTGACTGCAGACAAAAGGATTCACATTGACAAATCAAGTACTGAACAGAAATCCCCAAAATACATCTTCACGTCATAAAATCATCCAGGTATTTAAAACGACTTTAAAGTTATTTTTATCTAATAAAACTATTCAAAGATGTTATGATATGCTTCTGGAGCAGGTAGTACTTGAACCCAGGCCACCTGGCACAGAGGTAGGGACATTACCGTTGCCCCACACTAATCTCAGGGCACTCTCAACTACCTTGTCCCCAGCCCCAAAATCCCCCCCCTCCCTTTTATCTCTCCACCCCCAAAGCTTCCAGCCTCATTCCTGATGAAGGGCTCCGGCCTGAAACGTCGATTTTCCTGCTCCTCGGATGCTGCCTGACCTGCTGTGCTTTTCCAGCAATACACTCTCGCCTCTGATCTCCAGCATCTGCAGTCCTCACTGTCTCCATACTAATCTCTGTTACCTTATTGCTAGGCAGGAGAAGCATTTGTGTGAGGATGGGTGTTCATTCATCCTCTTTGTCTTCAGGCCCCCTTAAGATGGATTCTGATGATCACATGACCTACTCTCACTAAGAGCGTCACCTCCCCCTCCACCCCACCTCCACCTCCACTCTTCTCCCAAATGTGTTCATCCTCAAGGGATCTTGGTGACCAATTGGAAGCAGAGCAGACGCTCTGTAGACAATTCCTGACTTTGAGCCAAACAATGTTAGCTTCTCCAGCTGTGCATTTTTCTGGCTAATAAAGTCAAGTTCCTTAAAGATGAGTCTTTTTTCAAGGCAGTGTGCCGGAATCTTCCATTAGGGACAAGGCAGGGTTAGCATCTTCAGGTCCACTTGAATTGCAAGAGCAAACAATATTTGAATGCTACTGCACATCTTGTGTAGAGTTCTGGCTCAAAACATTTAGTGTACTTTTTACTTAAATTGTTGTGGGTTTGGGGTTCACTGTGTGTAATCCCCTTCCAGCTGAACACCGAAATTATATGTTACACATTAAATTAAATCAAAAATGATATGTAAAAAATAAGTTAATCAAAAATTGTGTTTTCAGCTCCTCTATCAACATAATCCAGATTCTGAGAGTGTTTTCAACAGATGTCCATAATCTTTGCTCTGTATACTATATGAGATTTGCAGATTGCATATAATTGCCTTGGAGTATGATACACTGGCACCTAAGGACATCTCCAACCACTTTACAGCCAATGATGTGCAATTGAAACATGATATAAGGTAGAAAAAAACCACAGTCAAATTGCATGCAGAAAGCTCCCATAAAGAGTGATGTGGTAAATAATCTGACAACTGTTGTTTTAGTCAAGTCAGTTAGGGATAAATATTGACCAAGGCATGAGGGAGAGTTTTCTCAGTTTCCTTGGAATAGCACCAAGGACACCCTTACACCCTGCCTGAGAGGGCAGGTACAGTCTCGGTTAGCTCATCTACAAAATGCCACATCTGACAGTGTCGCACTCCCTCAGCGCTCTCCTATCCATTCAGCGCATGTGGGCATCACTGATAAGTCCAGCATTCGTTGCTCATCGCTAATGGCCCTTGAACTGAATGGGGTTTGCCAAAGCCATTTCTGAGGGCAGGTACAAGTAACTCACTATTGAGAGGGAGGGACCTCCAACCAAGAGCAGCAGGTTCTCTTCCATAAAGTGGACACTAGTGAACCAGAAGGGCTTTTAACACCCATCAGTTGTGGTCATTGTTACTGAGGCTAGCTCTCCCTATTCCAGGTGCATTAATTGATCTTCAGTACCATGAGTTCTCATAGTGGGATTTGAAGCTGCCCACCAATAATCTGTGCCTCCAGAGTAGGGGCTGTCCAGCAACATTACCACCACCTCCCCACACTCATTGCAATTGTCTAAATTTGATTTGATTTGATTTATTATTGTCACATATACCTAGGTTCAAGTTATTTTGTTATCATGTGTTTCTTCAACACAAATCCACTGTAACATGATCAACTAATTGGGGACGCTGTTTCTATAGAGCGAACTTTTAAAATGCGTTGGCTGTAATGCGATTACATCACCAATACTTTAAGCATTGTTTTTCTATAATGTGAGGTTGCACAGGAACACAACCATCATGTTATAGACCAACTACCTGCACAGTGAAAAAGTTTGTTTTGTGTGCAGTACAGGCAGATCATACCATACAAAGTTCATTAAAGGTGATACAACAGAGAGAGGAATATAGTGTTACAGCAGCAGAGAAGGTGCACAGAGAGTGACATCAACATTAAATTTAAAATTTTAGGGGTCCTTTCAAGAATCTTGTAACAGCAGTGAAGAAGCTGTTCTTGAATCTGTTGGTGTGTGTTTAAGCCTTTGTGTCTTCTGCCTTGTTAGAAGGGATTATAATCAGGGGTGGGAGGGGTCTTTGACGATGTTGGCTGCCTTCCCGAGGCAGTGAGAAGTGTAGATGGGAGTCAATGGATGGGAGGTTGGTCTGTGTGATGGTCTGGGATGTACTCACAACTCTCTGTAGTTTCATCCGGTCCTGGGCAGAGCAATTGCAGTACCAAGCCATGATTTGAATAGAATGCTTTCTATGGTACAACTATGAAAATTGGTAAGATTAGTGTGGGTAGCACAGTGGCTCGGTGGTTAGCACTGCTGCCTCACAGCAGGGACCCGGGTTCGATTCCAGCCTCGGGCGACTGTCTGTGTGGAGTTTGTACATTCTCCTCGTATCTGTGTGGGTTTCCTCCCACAGCCCAAAGATGTGCAGGTCAGGTGAATTGGCCATGCTAAATTGCCCATCGTGTTAGGTGCATTAGTTGGGGATATATATATATACCCATTGAGCCAAGGCTGTAGCCTGAGGAGTGGCACACATTGGTTACTTGTATCTGCTCCCTGTGCTGCCAGAACCTGGATCGAAAATCCATTATTCTCCTCTCACCCTTCATTGTAGGAGATTCCTGAGCCTCTGTTTAAAAGCAAGCCAAGGACAGTGTCGCATTGTTTGAGCACCTTTCATGGGTGCAACATGTCCCAACGCACTTTACAGTCAACAAATAACTTTCTGAATTGTAATCACTGTGGGAATGTGGTGAACGTAACAACTAAGTTGCACACAGCAAGGTGCCATCAACAGCAAAGGGATAATGCAACAAGTTGAAAGTAACAATACAAACCGTAGGGATTTTAAAGGAACATTTGACAACGAACCCACATAACGTGATATTGGGGAAGGTGGCCAGAAGTTTATTCAAATGGGTAGGTTTTACAAATAGCTGTTTGGTAATACTGAACTGGGACCCATTTTGTCAACGCTTTTCATCTTGCTCTCATAAGAACAATTCGCAAGAAATACTGAAGTAATGGGGAAACAACATGGTTACACTGGGTGAGAAGAGAGTGCTGATTGGCTGAAAACTGATTGGTCGAGGCATTACCATGGACCAGTTAGCTAATGGTCCTAGGGAGTGTTACTGAACAAAGAGACCTTGGAGTGCAGGTTCATAGCTCCTTGAAAGTGGAGTCGCAGGTAGATAGGATAGTGAAGAAGGTATTTGGTATGCTTTCCTTTATTGGTCAGAGTATTGAGTACAGGAGTTGGGAGATCATATTGCGGCTGTACAGGACATTGATTAGGCCACTGTTGGAATATTGTGTGCAACTCTGGTCTCCTTCCTATCAGAAAGATGTTGTGAAACTTGAAAAGATTTACAAGGATGTTGCCAGGATTGATGGGTTTGAGCTAAAGGGAGAGACTGAACAGGTTGGGGCTGTTTTTCCTGGACCATCGGAGGCTGAGGGGGTGACCTTATAGAGGTTTATAAAATCATGAGGGGCATGGAGAGGATAAATAGATTAGATTAGATTACTTACAGTGTGGAAACAGGCCCTTCGGCCCAACAAGTCCACACCGCCCCGCCGAAGCGCAACCCACTCATACCCCTACATTTACCCCTTACCTAACACTAGGGGCAATTTAGCATGGTCAATTCACCTAACCTGCACATCTTTGGACTGTGGGAGGAAACCGGAGCACCCAGAGGAAACCCACGCAGACACGGGGAGAATGTGCAAACTCCACACAGTCTGAGGCGGGAATTGAACCCAGGTCTCTGGCGCTGTGAGGCAGCAGTGCTAACCACTGTGCCACCGTGCCGCCCAAAGTCTTTTCCCTGGGTAGGAGAGCCCAGAACTAGAGGGTGACAGGGGAAAGA
Source organism: Chiloscyllium plagiosum (assembly GCF_037043375.1). Classification (NCBI taxonomy): domain Eukaryota; kingdom Metazoa; phylum Chordata; class Chondrichthyes; order Orectolobiformes; family Hemiscylliidae; genus Chiloscyllium; species Chiloscyllium plagiosum. The sequence continues at coordinate 10,890,610 of NW_028270162.1, read as the reverse complement.
TATAAAAGAGACCTAAGGGGCAACTTTTTCATGCAGAGGGTTGTATGTATATGGAATGAGCTGCCAGAGGAAGTGGTGGAGGCTGGTACAATTGCAACATTTAAGAGACATTTGGATGGGTATATGAATAGGAAGGGTTTGGAGGGATATGGGCCGGGTGCTGGCAGGTGGAACCAGATTGGGTTGGAATATCTGGTCGGCATGGACGGGTTGGACCGAAGGGTCTGTTTCCATGCTGTACACCTCTATGACTGACAATTTACTGACAAACTTTGTTTAAACTTAAACTTGACTCTGATTGGTCAAGGTATTGCCCTGAGGAATAAACTGCAAGAAAAAGAAAGAATTGCCCTGACGGATGCAAGTTCAAAAGCTTCAAAAAATGTTGCTTTTTTTCAGCATTCGTCAGCAGGGATTTTACAGAGTTCCTTAGAGGAGGGAAGAAATGTTGAGAAATGGAACAGTGTTTTACCCACTGCACCTTTGCAGATTGATCTTCCCCAACAATGCAGAGTTGAGAATGGTTAGTGCATGCAAAGCACTCAGTGTGTATCCTACTCTTTTCTCCATGTTTCTGGTCCTGCTCTCAAAGGTTCTTTTATAAAACGCAGTCATGTCCATGTCTGCAGTCCCGACAAAGTTTTAAGAAACAGGTCCAATTTACAGCTAGGCTAAACAAAGCACAAGTTTTAAGAAGCCTCACTTCCTAAGAAAGAAAGATGAAATGGGAACGAATACAAGGATTGGGGAAGAAATGCAATTAACTTGTCTTGCTGTTGTCAACTATAATTCCCATCACATCCCTCACCTGCAGGGTCTAACCTTGACTTAATTTCAGCTCTCAGAGCAAGGACAGCAGCCATTACAACATAAAGAACCTCAAACATCACCCTAATTTATCCCTTGCAGTGAAACAATGAATGATAAACGTCTGCTCATCTTACTGCGGCTGCATCCATTAGAACATAGAACATTCCAGCGCAGTATAGGCCCTTCGGCCCTCGATATTGCTCCGACCTGGGGAACCAATCTGAAGCCCATCTAACCTACGTTAATCAATCTTCGTCCATATGACTATCCAATGGCCATTTAAATGCCCTTAACGTTGGCGAGTCTACAACTGTTTGCAGGCAGTTGGTTCCACATCCCCTACTATACTGTGAGTAAAGAAACTGTAAAGACATCTGTCCCATATCTATCACCTCTCAATTTAAAGCTATGTCCCTCATACTAGCCATTACCATCAGAGGAAAATGGCTCTCGCTGTCCACCCTCTCTAACCCTCTGATTATCTTATATGTTTCAATTAAGTTACCTCTCAACCTTCTTGTCTCTAATGAAAACAGCCTCAAGTACTCAATCTTTTCTCGTATGATCTTCCCTCAATACAGGTAACATCCTAGTAAATCTCCTCTGCACCTTTTCCAAAGTTTCCACATCCTTCCTATAATGCGGTGACCAGAACCATACGCAATACTCCAAGTGCAGCCACACCAGAGTTTTGTACAGCTGCAGCATGACCTCGTGGCTCCAAAACTCAATCCCTCTACCAATGAGAGTGAACACACCATATGCCTTCTTAACAACCCTATCAACCTAGGTAGCAATTTTCAGGGATCCATGTACATGAACACCGAGATCTCTCTGCTTATCTACACTACCAAGAATCTTACCATTAGCCCAGTAGTCTGCATTCCTGTTACTCCTTCCAAAGTGAATCACCTCACACTTTTCTGCATTAAACTCCATTGGTCACCTCTCAGCCCAGCTCTGCAGCTTATCTATGTCCCTCTGTAACCCGCAACATCCTTCAGCACTATTCACAACTCCACTGACCTTAGCATCATCCACAAATTTACTAACCCATCTTTTGAGACCCTCATCTAGGTCATTTATAAAAATAACAAACAGCAGTGACCCCAAAATAGATCCTTGCAGTACACACTAGTAACTGAACTCCAGGGTGAACATTTCCCATCAACCACCACCCTCTGTCTTCTTTCAGCAAGCCAATTTCTGATCAAAGCCGTTAAATCACTTCAATCCCATGTCTCCGCATTTTGTGCAATAGCCTACTGTGGGGAACCTTATCAAACACCTTACTGAAATGCACATTCACCACATCAACCACTTTACCCCCATCTACCTGTTTAGTCACCTTCTCAAAGAACTCAGTAAGGTTTGTGAGGCATGACCTACCTTTCACAAAACCATGTTGACTATCCCTAATCAACTTATTCCTCTCTAGATGATTATAAATCTCCTCTCTCTCTTATAACCTTTTCCAACACTTTACCCATAACCGAAGTAAGGCTCACTGGTTTATAATTACCAAGGTTGCCCCTACTCTTCTTGAACAAGGGGACAACATTTGCCATCCTCCAGTCTTCTGGCACTATTCCTGTAGACAATAACGACATAACCATCAAAGCAAAAGGCTGGGCAATCTCCTCCCTGGCTTTGGAAGTGCATCGTTGCTTTTATATTCCAACCCTCTTGAGATAAATGACAACATTACATTTGCTTTCTTAACCACGGACTTAACCTGCAAGTTAACCTTTAGAGAATCCTGGACTAGCACTCCCAGATCCCTTTGTACTTTGGCTTTATGAATTTTCTCACTGTTTAGAAAATAGTCCATGCCTGTATTTTTTTTCCAAAGTGCAAGACCTCGCATTTGCTTAGGTTGAATTTCATCAGCCATTTCCTGGCCCACTCGCCGAAACTGTCTAAATCTTTCTGCAGCCTCCCCACCACCTCAGTACTACCTGCCTGTCCACCTAACTTTGTATCATCGGTGAACTTCGCCAGAATGCCCCCAGTCCCTTCATCCAGATCATTAATATATAAAGTGAACAGCCGCGATCCCAACACTGAACCCTGTGGGACACCGCTTGTCACCGGCTGCCATTCCGAAAAGAACCTTTTATCCCAACTCTCTGCCTTCTGTCAGACAGCCAATCCTCAATCCATGCCAGTAGCTCACCTCGAACACCATGGGCCCTCACCTTACTGAGCAGCCTCCTGTGAGGCACCTTATTAAAGGCCTTGTGGAAGTCTAGATAGATAACATCCACTGGGTTTCCCTGGTCTAACCTACTTGTTACCTCTTCAAAGAATTCTAACAGGTTTGTCAGGCATGACCTCCCCTTACAAAGTCTGTGCTGACTTGTTCTAATCTGACTCTGCACTTACAAGAATTTAGAAATCTCATCCTTAACAATGGATTCTAGAATTTGACCAACAACTGAGGTTAGGCTAATCGGACTATAATTTTCCATCTTCTGTCTTGATCCCTTCTTGAACAAGGGAGTTACAACAGCGATTTTCCAATCATCTGGGACTTTCCCTGACTCCAGTGATTTTTGAAAGATCACAGTCCGCGCCCCCGCTATGTCCTCAGCCACCTCCCTCAGAGCTCTAGGATGTAGCCCAACGGGGCCAGGAGATTTATCAACTTTTAGACCTTTTAGCTTTTCTAGCACTTTCTCTTTTGTAATGGCTACCATACTCAACTCTGCCCCCTGACTCTCCTTAATTTTGGGATATTACTCATGTCATAGAGTCATAGAGATGTACAGCATGGAAACAGATCCCGCGGTCCAACTGTCAATGCCGACCAGATATCCCAACCTAATCTAGTCCCAGATACTGACCCATATCCCTCCAAACCCTTCTTATTCATATACCCATCCAAATGCCTTTTAAATGTTGCAACTGCACCAGCCTCCACCACTTCCTCTGGCAGCTCATTCCATACACATATCACCCTCTGCGTGAAAAAGTTGCCCCTTAGGTCTCTTTTATATCTTTCCCCTCTCACCCTAAACCTATGCCCTCTAGTTCTGGACTCCCCTGCCCGAGGGAAAAGATTTTGTCTATTTATCCTATCCATGCCCCTCATAATTTTGTAAACCTCTATTAGGTTACTGCTCAGCTTTCAACGCTCCAGGGAAAACAGCCCCAGCCTGTTCAGTCTCTCCCATAGCTCAAATCCTCCAACCCTAGCAACATCCTTGTAAATCTTTTCTGAACCCTTTCAAGTTTCGCAACGTCCTTCCGATAGGAAGGAGACCGGAATTGCATGCAGTATTCCAACAGTGGCCTAACCAATGTCCTGTACAGCCGAAACATGACCTCCCAACCCCTGAACTCAATACTCTGGCCAATAAAGGAAAGCATGCCAAACGCCTTCTTCACTATCCTATCTACCTGCAACTCCACTTTCAAGGAGCTATGAATCTGCACTCCAAGGTCTCATTGTTCAGCAACACTCCCTAGGACCTTACCATTAAGTGTATAAATCCTGCTAAGATTTGCTTTCCCAAAATGCAGCACCTCACATTTATCTGAATTAAACTCCATCTGCCACTTCTCAGCCCATTGGCCCATCTGGCCCAGATCCTGTTGTAATCTGAGGTAACCCTCTTCGCTGTTCACTACACCTCCAATTTTGTTGAAATCTGCAAACTTACTAACTGTACCTCCTATGCTCGCATCCAAATCATTTATGTAAATGACAAAAAGTAGAGGACCCAGCATTGATACTTGTGGCACTCCACTGGTCACAGGCCTCCAGTCTGAAAAACAGCCCTCCACCACCACCCTCTGTCTTCTACCTTTGAGCCAGTTCTGTATCCAAGTGGCTAGTTCTCTCTGTATTCCATGAGATCTAACCTTGCTAATCAGTCTCCCATGGGGAACCTTGTCGAACGCCTTACTGTAGTCCATGTAGATCACACCTACCGCTCTGCCCTCATCAATCCTCTTTGTTACTTCTTCAAAAAACTCAATCAAGTTTGTGAGACATGATTTCCCATGCACAAAGCCATGTTGACTATCCCTAATTAGTCCTTGCCTTTCCACATACATGTACATCCTGTCCCTCAGGATTCCCTCCAACAACATGCTCACCAGCAACATCAGGCTCACTGGTCTATAGTTCCCTGGCTTGTCCTTGCCACCCTTCTTAAACAGTGGCACCACGTTAGCCAACCTCCAGTCTTCCAGCACCTCACCTGTGACTATCGATGAGACAAATATCTCGGCAAGAGGCCCAGCAATCACTTCCCTAGCTTCCCATAGAGTTCTAGGGTACACCTGATCAGTTCCTGGGGATTTATCCACCTTTATGCGTTTCAACCCATCTAGCACTTCCTCCTCTATAATAGCGACATTTTGCAAGGTGTCACCATCTATTTCCCTACATTCCATATCTTCCATATCCTTTTCCACAGTAAATACTGATGCAAAATATTTGTTTAGTATCTTCCCCATTTTCTGTGGCTCCGCACAAAGGCCGTCTTGCTAATCTTTGCGGGGCCCTATTCTCTCCCTAGTTACGCTTTTCTCCTTAATGTATTTGTAAAAACCCTTTGGATTCTCCTTAATTCTATTTGCCAAAGCTATCTCATGTCCTTCCGCTGTGTAGACTAACGCAGAGAACTTAATAAATTCTTCAGCTATTTCCTTATCTCCCATCACTAACCTTCCTGCATCAATTTGGAACGGCCCAAGGTCTACTTTTGCCTCTTATTTGTTTCTTATGTTATTGAAAGAAACTTTGACTATCATTTCTAATATTACTGGCTAGCTTACCTTCATATTTAATCCTCTCCTCCCTTATTTCTCTTTTTGTTATCCTCTGTTTGTTTTTGTAACCTTCCCAATCTTCTGATTTCCCAGTGCTCTTGGCCACTTTGTAGGCTCTCTCTTTTCCTTTGATATATTTCCTGACTGCCTTTGTCAGCCATGGCTGTCTAATCTGTCCCGGATAATCTTTCTTTTCTTTGGGATGAGCCTCTGTACTGTGTCCTCAAATACACCCAGAAACTCCTGCTATTGTTGCTCTATTGTCTTCCCCACTAGGCTCTGCTTCCAGAATCGTCAGTTCCTGTCTCATGCCCTTGTAATTACCTTTATTTAACTGTAACACCATTATATCTGATTTTGCCTTCTCTCATTCAAACTGCAGACTGAACTCTACCATATTATGATCACTGCCTCCTAAGTGTTCCCTTACTTTAAGATCTTTTATAAAGTCTGGCTCATTACATAGGAGAAAGTGAGGTCTGCAGATGCTGGAGATCAAAGTTGAAACTTTATTGCTGGAACAGCACAGCAGGTCAGGCAGCATCCAGGGAACAGGAGATTCGACGTTTCGGGCACAGGCCCTTCTTCAGGAATCCTGAAGAAGGGCCTGTGCCCGAAACGTCGAATCTCCTGTTCCCTGGATGCTGCCTGACCTGCTGTGCTGTTCCAGCAATAAAGTTTCAACTCATTACATAGCACTAAATCCAGAATAGCCTGTTCCCTTGTGGGCTCCATCCACAATTCCTGCTATACCTATAGAAAGCTTTAGGGTTTTTATTGATCCAATCCAGCAAAATTCTCATGTTCCCTCCCTGACTCTTCTTAGCTCTCTCTTTAGGTCTTTCCTGGCTAACTTGTAACTCTCAAGTGCCCTTCACATCTCATCCTAACATAAGCCTTCCTTCTTCCTCTTGACAAAAAATTCAACTTCTTCAGTAAACCACGGTTCCCTCGCTCAACCACTTCCTCCCTGCCTGACGAGTACATACTTATCAAGGACACGCAGCAGCTGTTCCTTGAAAAAGGTCCACATTTCTATTTCACATTTGACTGTCAATAGGATCGATTTGACCAAAGACCCAGTCCAGATGTAGCTCAATTGATGCCACTCTCACCTCCAGGTCACAAGGTGCAGGACCCACTCTGGGATTTACAGAGAAATGATCCAGACTAGTACTCCAGGATAGTACTGAGGGAGTGCTGCACTCCATGATGATGCAGCCTTTTACATCAGACCTAAACCTTCGATACTCTCTGCCTACCCGTGCTGTGAATGTGAAAAGCAAGGGAATTGGCTGGCTCAGTGGTTGGCACTGCTGCCTCACAGCGTCAGGGACCTGGGTTCGACTCCAGCCTCAGGCGACTGTCTGTGTGGAGATTAGATTAGATTCTCTACAGTGTGGAAACAGGCCCTTTGGCCCAACAAGTCCACACCGTCCCTCCGAAGAGCAACTCACCCAGACCCATTCCCCTACATTTACCCCTGACTAAGGCACCTAACACTATGGGCAGTTTAGCATGGCCAATTCACCTGACCTGCACATCTTTGGATTGTGGGAGGAAACTGGAGCACCCAGAGGAAACCCAAGCAGACACGGGGAGAATGTGCAAACTCCGCACAGACAGTTGCCCAAGGTGGGAATCGAACCCAGGTCCCTGGTGGTGTGAGGCAGCAGTGCTAACGACTGAGCCACCGTGCCGCCCCCTTGGAGTTTGTACACTCTCCCCATGTCTGTGTGGGTTTCCTCCGGGTGCTGTAGTTTCCTCCCATAGACCGAAGGTGTGTAGGTTAGTTTAGACTGGCCGTGCTAAATTGTCCATCGTGTCCAGGGATGTGTCGGTTAGGTGGATTACCTATGGTAGTTATGGGGATAGAAGATGCTCTTTGGACCAGATTTGTTGGGCTGAATGGCTTCTTGCTGCATTGTAGAGATTCTATGAATTGTGTCCTGGCCAATGTTAATCCCTCAATCAGCGCGATCCTAACCAGGCTATGTGCTTGTGATCATATTACTGGCTGTGCAGTTGGTCTGCTTTCTACATGAGAGCAGTGATTACACCTCAATATGTTTTGCATTGGCTGAAATGCATCATGAACTGTCCAGTGATGGTGAAAAGCGATATATTAGTGCACATTGTAGGGTCACAGTGGGCTGAACGGCCTCTTTCAATGATTCACTGAGGAGCACAACATATGCTGCCCCCTTATTTGGAAAGCACCTTCGATCTCACTCTGGCAAGGTTTCAGCTGCAAATACACAATGCCTAGGTGTCAGGCTGTTCCTGGGAACTGCAGTTCTCAGTATCACGGATAACAGACAGAAAAAAAACACCCCACACACAAGCAACATCAGACAATCCTCCCATTGTAAAGCTGTGTACACAGTGACGCACTGGAAAAGCTTTAAATAAAACAGATTGATTGGAGAATTGGCAAAGTCATCAGCAAATAGCGAGGACAAGAGTGGAGTATCTGCTGAGCTGGAAATTCGATACCTCACATTACAGATACAAAGACTAAAGTAACAGAAAGAGCAAACGTTTACTGCACATCTTTGAAATTTTGTTTGGCTTGTTTCTTCCACAGCAGCATGGAACCAGAACAGCACAGAAGGAGGCCATTTGGCCCATCAAGTCATTTTCACTGCTACTTTCCCTCTATTTTGTAGCCGTGTTAGACTCACCCTTTTAAAATTGTCAAAAACCTGACTGAGAAGCTCTATCAGAGTGCAGCACTACAACCTCTGTCCAACACTGTACACCAGAGCCTCACAGTGCAGAACCAGGCCATTCCGTCAGAGAATCATTGAACCCTTACAGTGTGGAAGCTGGCCATTCGGCCCAACGGGTGCACACTAACCCTTTGAAGAGCAGCCCACCCAGACCCACCCCCCCACCCTATCCCTGTAACCCTGCATTTCTCCATGGCTAATCCACTTAACCTAACCTGGATGCTATGGGACAATTTATCTAACTTGCACATCTTTGGAGTGTGGGATGAAACTGGAGCACCCGGACAAAAACCCAGACAGACTGTGCAAACACTGAGCCACCATGCTGCCCCACAACTCTTGATGCTCCCTACACATCTCCTTTCACTTTCACCTCCCTTAGCTTCGCCTGTTAACAAATTTTTCTCTCACGTATTTGTCTCAGTTTAAGTTTACTATATTAAAGCCCTCAAATGTCTTTTTCCATTAAACAACCAGCTCCTACAAACATTCAGCACTACAATACTGCATGTTCTCTGACACCTTCTGCTGCAATGCCATTTGTCCACAGGGACTGGCAGCCCACCTCACTCATCAGGACAGGGCACTCTACTGGTCTCTTCACTTGTGTACACAGCTCTCACACATACACTTGGCATGTATCTGGATACTCAGTATCTCCATTGTGCCTATTAACACAGGTGGGCCCTTGTCTGACAGAGTTCTGAAGAAGGGTCACGCTCTGAAACATTGACTCTGATCTCTCTCCACAGCTGCTGCCAGACCTGCTGAGTTTTTCCAGCAGTTTCTGTTTCTGATTTCTTTTGGTTTTTCTTTTGTTTATTCACATCTGGCAGCGTTGAGCACTGTGGTCAGTCAGGGGGCTGCTCCACAGACAGTCAGGACAGGTGGTGAGGGATCTCGAGTGAGTGAGTAGGAAAGTGCAGAGGGCAGGAAGGGTTAGCCGTGTATGGGGATGGGGGAAGGGGGTGTGAGTAAAGGAAGACATTGCATGAGCTGGTGAGGGCGGTGGAGCGTGAGCATTGGTGGGGCTGGATGCACTAGCAGTTAGTGAGTGAGAGGTAACAGAGAGAAAAGGCCAACACTAACCTAATGGAGTGAAGGAGAACAATCATCTTCATGTGGCATTGCTGCCCATAGTATCCTTACAGTACAGGAAGATGCCATGTGGCCTCTCAACCCTCTGAGGATAAGAAAGAAAGAAGGAGAGAGGGAGAGATGGAGAGAGAAAGAGAGGAAAGAAAGAAAGAAGGAAAGGAAGGAAGACTGGAAGGGACAGAGAATGAAAGCTAGATAGAGAGAGAGAAAGAGAAAAGAGAGCGAGAAATCAAGAGAGGACAGAAATAAATAAATAAACTGGCACCAATCACAGTCACAAAAACCACAGTTCTCCCCACCTCCATGTACAGGCAGGTCCTCAGTGCAATATCTCGTCCTGCACTGTGAGTGTGAGTGAGGCTTCTCCACACCCAGGCCCACTGGGGAACTTGGAATTTGACCTTAGCTTCACTTCCTGGCGACAGGACATGCAGAGAGAGCAGTGAGTAAGGCTTCAATACCCTGGGCCTTACGCAGAGTATGAGAATAGGGAGGTGATGCTGAACTTGTATAAGACACATCTTGTTAGTCCTCAGCTAGAGTACCGTGTACACTCATGGGCATTGAAGGAAGTTTGGAAATGAGTTACAAGAATGGTTCCAGGATGAGAAACTCCCCTGTGAAGGTAGATTGATCAGGCTCGATAGAATGGACAGGGATAAACCATTCCCACTCCTAAATGGAAAAAGAATGAGACAACTTAGGTTTAAGCCGGCACAGTGGCTCAGTGGTTAGCACTGCTGCCTCACAGCGCCAGGGACCTGGGTTCGATTCCACCCTTGGCCGACTGTCTATGTGGAGTTTGCATGTTCTCCCTCTGTCTGCATTCCCCCTGGTGCTCCAGTTTCCTCCCACAGTCCAAAGATGTGCAGGTTAGAGTGGATTGGCCATGGGATATTGCCCATAGTGTCCATGGACGTGCAAGTGAGTTATGTGCATTGGCCATGGAAAATGTAGTTATTGGGTGGGAGGTGGGATGCTGCCCAGAGGGTTGGCATGATCTCGATGGGCCAAACTGGACTGCTTCCACATGGTAGGGATTCAATTCTAAAGTGATTTGCAAAAGGAACTACTGTGATGCAATGAAATATCTTTGTCACACAGTGAGTAGTTAGGGAATGGAAGAGACTTCTTCGAAGTGTGGTGGAGGCAGGTTCAATTGAGGTATTCAGGAGGGAATTGAACAATTATTTGGATAGAAATAGTGTGTAAGGATAAGGGGACAAAGCAGGAGATTGGCGTGGAGGTAATGACACTCGTTTGATGAGCCAGAGGCAGACACAATGGGCTGAATGGCCTCCTCTAACCCATAACAATTTGGTGATTCTGATGTCAGTTCAGTCCTAGTTTTCCTGTTTGTCTGGGAAGTGACATTGTGTCAAAAGCCTCATTGTGTCCGATTAGCAAACATGGAACAGCAGGAGAGCTTCCTGTGTGAGTGAGGGAGTCAGTCAGACCTGGGTCATGCAGGAGAATGTTTATCTGTCTCCTCTATGCGAAACAAGGCTCATGTGTCTTTATTTGGTTCTGGAAGACGTCAAATAAATCGAGTGTGGTTGGAATAAAGATAAAGGATATCAATCAGGAGCACGTTCCAAGTGCCGTTGGACAACTTGGCATTCTTTCTGAAGAAAGGATCTTATTCTCACTCCATTTGGTAATCATCAGTGAGAGACTTTGGGCATGAAAATATGCAAGATGGATAGACAACGTTTAATTGTTTCTTAATTCCATTCACTACATTTTTTGGATTAGGTTGAGCACAGTTCTAAATTTATATTACAAACATGTTTTACAGCAAAGCGCTTGTGTATAACTGGGAACTAGAAATTAGAAGGTGGTCGGCTTAAGTTCCAGTCTCACATTTGGACAGGACCAGCGGTCCTGAAGAAGGGTTACACTCGAAATGCCAACTTCTCTGCCTCCTGATGCTGCCTGACTTGCTGTGTTCTTCCAGCCTCCTGCCTTTTACCACTCTCGGACTTGAGCATTAAAGTTGAGGCTGACTTTCCATTGTTGTGCTGTACTGAGGGTGTGCTGCATTGCCAGGGGTGCTGATTCTTACATGGGATGCTGAAACAAGATCCCACCCATCCCCCAGGTGGATGCCAAACATCCCAGGGCTTTATCCTGAACAACAGCAAAGGAATTACCCCAGTGTCCTCGACCAATATTTATCCCTCAGTCAACATCCCGAAAACAGAATACCTAGCCGTGATCACACACTTCTGGGAGCTTGCTGTGCATTAATGGGCTGCTGCTTTTCCCATGCAACCACAATGAGCAGATTTCCAAAAATCCTTCATTGGCTGCTTTGAGAGGCTTCAAGAAATCTCACTCATAAAAGGAACAAGAGCAGGAGGGCACAGATCAAAAGAGGTGTTCAAAAGAAGGGCCGAATGGCCTACTCCTGTTTTCTAGAAGGAAGGACAGTGTGTGGAAAGCGGATCTGGAAGGCAGACGACTGTACACAGTACTCTAGCTGAGGACTAACAAGACGTGTCTTACAAAAGTTCAGCATCCCTCCCTGTTCTCACACTCTACATAAGGGTTTGGAAAGGTGAGAGAGGTGGGTTTTACTGAGACATTCAAGACAAATATTGAATGGTTATTTGGATAGAAATGACGCACAAGTGGATGGAGACAGAGGAAGAGATTGGCAGTCGGTAATAATGCTTGTTTGCAGAGCTCGATGGGCTGACTGGCCTCCAGTAACAATCCTGGAAAATGCAAGCCTTGGTCTGTGGCTCAGGGGAGAATCACAGAAGAGCAGGTGCACAAATTTCCAATCCCGTTTCAAACGTTGAAAAGATTTAGGTTTCTAATATAGCTCAGCTTGAAAGCCATCTACTGGGTTGGATGTTGCAGACAGAACAGACAAGGCCAATCACTGAAGTCTCCTGTCCAGCACAGTATGTTGTCACTCCAATTTCCTTTTGTCTAAAACCAGGGCTGTCCATTGTTCTGGGGCTGATGTTTACTCTGGCAGTACACACCGTCCATCCACATTAGCTCACAAAGCTAGAACTGCAGCTTCAGTATGGCTCCTGTCCTCCCTGGTTAATGGGGAGAGTGGAATCGCTGTAAACATTCAGCCCTGAACTCATTGAACTCAGTGGCAGCCTTGGGGGACAGTATTGACCTCTTCCTGATTGAACCTCTTATCTCCTTAACAAGAAAATTCAGTCAACTTTCACACCATCAAGTGCTGTCCAATGATTTCAGCTTCAGAGCAAGCCCAGCTCCCTTAAGCGCAGAAGCGCCGTGGGGAACACTATCCCACATTCGAGTCCCCCATGTCTCACACCGTTCTTGCTCAGAGATCTTCCGGCTAGTCCTACATCACCACTGAGTCAAACATTCTGGAGCTTCCCATCCAACTGTGTGAGACTGCTTTCAGTTAAGAAGGCAGCTCACTACCTCATTCTGCAGGACAGCAAATGCCAAAGACACCAATGTCCCATGAAATATTGTGTATTGATATGCGTAAAGTTGAGTGAAGCAAGAAGTTAGATGTGACACCCTTGCTGGTTAAATAGTCTCCTAACGCCCTGCTCCCAGGCTGGGGACGTGGGGTGGGGAGTTGGGGGGATGGTGTGTGAAGAATGAACGGACACCTCATGGAGTGGAGCATGACAGAGTGTCATAACTGGTACATGTCAGTTGACATTCAGTTGACAAAATGAACTGAACACCTTCCGTTCTGTAAGAGATGTGATTCTCTGCTTGGGGTTTTCACACAGCAGGAGGTCTGGTGGAGTAGTGGGTTGCAGTGGTTCCCAATCTGGTCTTCTTGGTCAGGGCGATGTGTCCCCACACAGCTCAACACATTGCTTGTTAATCTATAAATCCGTGTGACGTTCCTGTGGTGAGAGTGGGCAAGTCACCTGTTTAGCCGGATATGTGCGGGAGTTACAACACAACTGGCTCCCCATGTCAAAAATCTCCACAAGCCGTCTCTAGCCCTGAGCAAGGGTCATTTTCATCCCAGGAGAGATGACAATCTCGCTGACCTCCAGCCAACCTTTCATCAATCAGTGCACGATTGAAATAAAATCGCTGATTAAGCCATTCCTTAATGATCTGTTCTACTCCACCAGATCTCTTGTGTGAGAAATCCAAGCAGAGAATGGCCATCACATCTCTGGGCAATTAGAAAAGAAAGGTGAACTCAGAAATTTGGTGACATGGGTGAATTTAACAATCTTTTCACTGTACCCCAGTATGTCTCAGCACTTTGCAGTTTACTGGCTGCTTGGGTTTAGGGAACACAGCTTGCACACAACAACTCCCATGAATAACGGTAAAGACCAGACATCCTTGTGGTGTTGGTGGAGGGATAAGGATTGGCCTGAAGCCAGGAACCACTCCCCCGCTCCTCTCCGTGATAGTGCCATGGAACCTTTGTGCCCATCTGAGCTGGCAGTCCAAGTCAAGGTTTAAAAGTCTCGCCCAACAGATGGCACCTGCGGCAGTGGGGCATACCCTCAGTAATGCACTGAGGGGCCTGTTAGGATCGTGTGCTCGGGTTTCTGGAGGGAAAATCAAAGCCTCTTGGGGCTAGCACCCAATGACGGTGGAGAGCATGAGGTTGCATAATGTCATCCAGCACAGAGCAGCATGGAGGTCTTTGCAAACCCATCTCCATGAGGTGTCTGGAACTATTACTCATTGAGCACTCAGTCCAGGGTAATAGTGACTCAGTCAGGGCTGGTGTCTCCATGCTGGATTCTCTAGGAGACTGCGTTCAGCACAACTGCAGGGCAGCTGTTCAAGGTTGCGTGGAAATCTTTCCAAATCGATGAGACACAAGCCGGCAGTTTACAATTTCTCCTTGCCTGACCTTCAACCTTGCTACTGTAGTCAACTATTGACAAGAACAACTGTGGCAGAAGCTTCTTTCACTGAGTGGAAGGAAATAAATATTTGTCGAAGCGCAGTCCATGGAGTCCAGGATCTCACTGAGACAGGACAAGGTGGAAATGGATTTCCTGCTGTTTTATCTTACAACAAGTGCCTTTTGGATTGGTGTGCCCCTCCCTTTGCCCGATTAACTCATAAGTGATCATTTCCAGCATTTAGTTCAGGAATTCCAGCCTGACTGAAACCAATCTGTTTATGAAACACGACTTTGCTCTGCTGTCTTGGCCCTCCTGATGCAGGAGTGAGGGAGTGCTGCATTGTCGGAGGTGCCTTTTAGATAAGGCCTTAAAATGGGCAACCCCACAAAGGGAGCTGATGGCCGAGTGGCGATATCACTAGCCTATTAATCCAGAGATCCCAGGGAATGGTCTGGGACCTGTGTTCGAATCCCATCATGGCAGATGTGGGAATCAATGATCTAATGATGGCCACGGTGGCTCAGTGGTTAGCACTGCTGCCTCACAGCACCAGGGTATCAGGTTCAATTCCACCCTCGGGTGACTGGCTGTGTGGAGTTTGTATGTTTTCTCCATGTCGGTGTGGGGTTTCCTCCAGGTGCTCCGGTTTCCTCTCACAGTCCAAAGATGTGCAGTTTAGGTGGATTGACCATGGGGAAATGCAGGATTGTGAGGGTAGGTCTGGTTGGGATGTTTTTTGGTGGGTGGCTGGGCTGAATGGCCTGCTTCCACCCTGTAGGGATTCTGTGGTTGTAAGTGATTGATGGGGGAGATCCCTTCCTGTTCATTAATGCCCTCGGGGAGGGGAAGTTGCTATCATCAGCTAGTCTGGTTGTGACTCCAGATCACACAGTAATGTGACTTACCCTTAACTGGTCTCTGAGCAATGGGAGACAGCCAATGACTGGCCCAACCAATGGCACCCCTGTCTTGTGAATGAACTAAAATAAAACTGCCCCCTTCAAGTGGATGTACAAGATTCCTTGGCACTATTTCAGAGAAGAATGTGTGACTTCTCTGTACTGACCTGGCCAGTATCTATTCCTCAACCAGCATTGCTTGGAAGGGTACTTGCAGGTGGTGGTGTGTCCATGTATCTGCTGCCTTCATCCCTCCAGATGGTAGGAGCCATGGATCTTTGATGAGTTTCTGCAGTGCATCTTGTAGATACTGCTGCTACTGAGTGTCGGTGGTGGAGGGAGGATATGCTTATGGATGTAGTGCCAATGAAGATTTGTCCTGGAGGGAGTCAAGCATGATCACCTGATGAAGGGGCAGCGCTCCGAAAGCCTGTGATTTCAAATAACTCTGTTGGACTATAACCCGGTGTCATGTGCGACTTCTGACTTTGTCCAACACCTCCACAGCACAGAATAAAAATCACCAGGGCTCTGCCCAGCTGAAAGACAAGCTATAAGTTCCCAAACTGGGAATAGAATGGAAGTAAGCCTTTCGGGACTTACAATCGCAATGGGCTGGCTCTGAGGGCAAACTGAATTGCGATAGAAGGGAGGTTGCAGGATACACATGTGACAGGGGTTTGTCAGTTGTGACAAAAGGTAAAGAAGTTTGGTTCAAAGTAAAAGTTGCCTACTTGTAGCCTTTTGTTACAGTAAAAGTCTTAAAATATGAAATCCCGTCCTTGTCAACTGGTACAAACTGGAAACTTGAAACTTTTTATAAATTATTGGTCTCCATGGGGATTGTAGAACTTCTGAATCACAGGCCAGCTGCAACTGAGTAAGGCACAGCTGGCCACAAGGTTACAAGAATATCCAAATGGAGTTTCTCTTAAAGGTGGTTGCTGTAGCTTTACTGTGAGATTTATGTCAACTAATGCATTGCCAAACTAATGCACCTTCTAGTCCATTTTAGCGAATACAGCAGCAAAATGCTGCAGACCCTGGCAATCTAAACTAAAGACAGATAAACGCTGGAAACCTAGGCAGCATCTGTGGAGGGAGAGAGACTTAATCTTTCAGGCTGATGACCTTCCATTAGAGGCAAGCAGCTCCATCAGCTCATTGATGTGAAAGCTTTGACTAGATTTCTCTGCTGAACAACACTGTGGAGCTAATTGCAAAGCTTCAAATGGAAAACCTGACGACATTGGCACGATGCCAGTGTGCTGCCAAAAGACAGGGAGCCAATTAGATGGGTTGGTTTTTATTCTCTCTGAAGCTGGGACCCGGGATATTAAGCAGGTTTGTTCTTCACGCCTGGTTCAACTCACAGCTTGTGGAGGGAGAGCTGGGCATGTATCTAAACAGTTGTGAGTCACAAAAACCCGTGAGTAATCTGTGTGTCGCGAGTCACCCTAACAACAGGGTTAGAGAGTTATCCTTTTCAATCTTACAATGAATTTACTCCGGTAAATGGGAATAGAGAACCGACTTCTCATTATTGGGACTTAAGTTCAGGCAAGAATGCTGCAATAAAATATTCAGCCCCTACAGTGCAGACACAGGCCATTCAACCCATCGAGTCCACACTGACCCTCCACAGAGCCACACCCACCTCCCTTTACCTGATCCCCACGACCCTATGTTTCACATGGCCAACCCACCTAACCTGCACACCCCTGGACACTATGGATTTAGCATGGCCAAACCCTCCCCACCCTAACCAACACATCTTTGGACTGTGGGAGGAGACCCATGCAGATACGGGGAGAATGTGCAAACTCCACACACACAGACAGCCATCCAATGGTGGAATTGAACGCAGGTCCCTGGAGCTGTGAGGCAGCAATGCTAACCACTGAGCCACCGTGCCACCCATTTAACAAGCTGTGAGGGCACTTAGTACATTAACAAACCCATTCAGACAGTAATAACTGATTATGGGCCCAGGGCCACCTCTATGACTCAAAACTCACTTGCAAACTACCTCCACGGAGCTCTCTATTCACTCGCGGGACGCGGGTTACAATGCCTCTGTCGTACTTAATGCCTGTTCCACGTTTCCCTGAACTGAGCGACTTGTTTTGCCATTTCAGAGGGCAGTAAAGAATCAAGCACATTGCTGTGGCCCCGCGGTCACATGCAGGACAGGGAGAAACAGTAGATTGCTTTTCCTAAAGAGACAGTAGTGAACCAGATGGGGTTTTTATGACAAATGACAGTAACTACACAGTTGCCATCAGAAGAGTTTTTAATTCCGGATCTACAGTGGTGGCCAATGTTCCCTGAGCATTAGCCTGGGAGTTTGGTTACTAATCCTGTACCATTGCTACTACTCAGGGTTGGAGGATTTGAGCTACAGGGAGAGGCTGAACAGGCTGGGCTGTTTTCCCTGGAGCGTCGGAGGTTGAGGGGTGACGTTATAGAGGTTTACAAAATTATGAGGGGCATGGATAGGATAAATAGACAAAGTCTTTACCCTGAGGAGTCCAGAAATAGGGGGCATAGGTTTAGGGTGAGAGGGGAAAGATATAAAAGAGACCTAAGGGGCAACTTTTTCACACAGAGGGTGGTAAGTGTATGGAATGGGCTGCCAGAGGATGTGGTGGAGGCTGGTACAATTGCAATATTGAAGAGGCATTTGGATGGGTATATGAATAGGAAGGGTTTGGAGGGATATGGGCCGGGTGCTGCAGGTGGGACTAGATTGGGTTGGGATATCTGGTCGGCCTGGACGGGTTGGACCGAAGGGTCTGTTTCCATGCTGTACATTGCTATGACTCTTTGACTCTACTCCACCAACTCCCCTGAGCCCCACAAATAGCTGGTATGGAAAGTGTAAAAAATAATGGTGACTTCGGAAAATGTCCTTAATATCCTGACCAAAGGATTGTTGGGTTAGATTTGCTTCTTCCCAAGAATATCGATATGTACTTTGCATCACTCAGACCCTTCGGTCAAATTCGTCCATGCCGACCAGCTATTCTAAATTAATCGAGTTCCATTTGCAGCACTTGGCCCATATCCCTCCAAACCCTTCCTATTCATATACCCATCCAGATGCCTTTTAAATTGTACCAGCCTCCACCATTTCCTCTGGCAGCTCATTCCATACACGTACCACCCTCTGTGTGAAAAAGCTGCCCCATAGGTCTCTTTTATATCTTGCCCCTCTCACCCTAAACCTATGCCCTCTAGTTCTGGACTCCCACATCCCAGGGAAGAGACTTTGTCTATTTACCCTATCCATGCCCCTCATGATTTTATAAACCTCCATAAGGTCATCCCTCAGTCTCCGACGCTCCAGGGAAAACAGCCCCAGTCTGTTCAACCTCTCCCTATAACTCAAATCCTCCAACCCTGGCAACATCCTTGTAAATCTTTTCTGCACAACATCTTTCCGATAGGAAGGAGACCAGAATTGCTTGCAATATTCCAACAGTGGCCTAACCAATGTCCTGTACAGTCGCAACATGACCTCCCAACTCCTATACTCAATGCTCTGACCAATAAAGGAATGCATACCAAACACCTTCTCCTCTATCCTATCTACTTGCAACTCCACTTTCAAGGAACTATGAACCTGCACTCCAAGGTCTCTTTGTTCAGCACCACTCCTCAGGACGTTATCATTAAGTAGATAAGTCCTGCCCTGACTTGCCTTTCTGAAATACAGCCTCTCACATTTATCAAAATTAAATTCCATCTGCCACTCCTCGTCCCATTGGCTTCAGTTACTGGTTTGTAACACTACTGTATTATCAATAAGTTCCTACATCGAGGTGAATCTGTGATAAGTTAGTGCAACTTGAATTATCCCCACTCTGCTTACCAATAGGGAAAAGGCAGCCAAGCCATTTTATTCACCTCATTAGTCAAGAGGGAGGCTGAATCTATTAAACAGTCAAATAGCTGGAATGTTTGAATCTCCCTTTAATTAGGGAGTGGTGGCCATGGAGGTAATGTCTTTCGACTCATAACCCTGGTATCCAGGCCACCGTGTTGGGAGAATGGGCTCGAATCCCACCTTGGGAGTTGGTGAAATTTGAATTCAATCACAAATCTACATTAGAAAGCTCGTCTCAATCATCACGGTCATGGTAGCTAACATTGATCAACATCCTTTAGTGAAACCAGATGGGTTTTTACAATAGTCAGTACATGTTACTGTGTTTACCATTGCAAAGGCTTGTTGTAGGGAGAGGAAGCTACCTTTTCTGGAATTGGCTTGGCCTATGTGTGACTCCAGACCAACAATAATATGGCTGAGTTATCACTGCACTCCAATATGTTCAGAGCAAGCACAATGAGAGATTGAGTGTCCTCAGCCACCCACATCCCACTGAGTAATAAAGAATAACAACGTTGCTTTCACTCCAAACTGACTATAAAACCACAACAAGTTGTGAATTTTTTCATGAATACTTGATATGTAAAATAATCCTCTTTAATCTCTAAATGACGTCTAGAATGAGACATTCATCATTCGATCAATACAGCAGATGGCAGCTGGTTAGAGTGACATGCTGAGCATCAGGCTACAGCTTGAAATTGGAAGGAGGATGGGAAATTCCAACTCACACATCATTTCCCATCCAACCTTCTCCCAGCTCAACTCCTATTCCACACTAACATCCACTTGCCCCTCTCAACCCTTATACCCCCCACCTTGCCAAACCTCCCTAGATTCCTCAACTGGGGAATAAATCTTGTCTGCACATTCGCTCTCTGCGATACACCAGCCTATCTCATTGGATTGGCTTGATTTATTTATTGTCACGTGTATCTTGTTACAAAATACAGTAACCACTCTCAGGTGCCATCTTAAAACAGAAGAATAAAAAAAAAACATAGGATATAAAGGCAGAGAAATGAAGAAATAAAGAAAATGTCCAACTTTTCAGTTTAGTCTCTCTTACTCACTCTTTCGGTGTGTGTGTGTGTGTGTCTCTCTCAGTGTCTCTCTCTCTCTCTCTCTCAGTGTCTTTCTCTTTCTCTCTGTCTCTCTCAGTGTCTCTGTCTCTCAGTGAATCTCTCTCAGTATCTCTCTCTCTCTGTGTCTCTCTGTGTCTCTCTCTCTCCCTCAATGTCTCTCTCAGTCTCTCTCTCAGTGTCTCTCTCTCTTTCTCTCTCTCTCTCTATCTCTCTCTCTCCCTCAATGTCTCTCTCAGTCTCGCTCTCTCTCTCTCAGTGTGTGTCTCTCTTTCTCTCTCTCTCTCAGTGTCTCTGCGTGTGTGTCTCTCTCTCTCGATGTGTGTCTGTATGTGTGTGTGTCTCTCTCTCTATCCCTCTCTCTCGATGTGTGTGTATCTTTCTCTCTCTCTCTCAGAATGTGTGTGTCTCTCTAGTGTCTCTTTCTCTCTCTGTGACTCTCTCTCTTTCTCAGTGTCTCTCTCTGTTTCTCTCTCTCTCAGTGTGTGTGAGTCTCTCTCTCTCTTTCAGAATGTCTCTGTCTCTCTCTCTCTCAGTGCATCTCTCAGTGTCTCTCTCTCTCTCTCTCTGTCTGTGTCTCTGAGAGACTCAGTGTCTCTCTCTCGCAGTCCTCTCTCTCTCTTTTTATCTCTCTCTCTCACTCTGTCTCTCTCAGTACCTCTCTCTCTCAGTCTCTCTCTCTCTCTCTGTCTCTCTCTCTGTCTCTCTCTCTCTCAATCACTCTCTGTGTGTCTCTCAGTCTCTCTCTCTTTCTCTCTCTCTCAGTTGTTTCCATGCTGTACATCTCTATGACTGTGACTCTCTCTCTCTATCTCTCAGTGTCTCTCTCGCTCTCTCTCTCTCTCTCCCATTAAGAGCTCCCTCAGGGCCCATGGGCCTAGTGGTCAGGTATGAGGCCCTGTTCACCCTGTTGCCAATGGAATGAAAGTTGCCCACTCTTCAGCGCCATCTCACCTCCACCGACATAACCAACACTATCCAGGTTACACATTTGATAATAAGAAGAACAGCAGAAAGAAAGGGAACAAGGGCAGCACGGTGGCTCAGTGGTTAGCACTGCTGCCTCACAGTGCTAGAGACCTGGGTTCAATTCCCACCTCAGGCAACTGTCTGTGTGGAGTTTGCATGTTCTCCCCGTGTCTGCGTGGGTTTCCTCCGGGTGCTCCAGTCTCCTCGCACAGTCAAAAGATGTGCAGGTCAGGTAAATTGGCCATACTAAATTGCCCCGTAATGTAAGGTGCATTAGTCAGGGGTGAATGTAGTGGAATGGGTCTGGGTGGGTTACACTTCGGAGGGTCGGTGTGGACCTGTTGGGCCAAAGGGCCTGTTTCCACACTGTCGGGAATCTAACTTTAAAAAAAAGGCTGAAAGGAATGAGAAAACAAGTCTTATTTAACTCTTTCAGCTCTGGCCTCCTCCATTCCAGTTTTAGCCCAGTGTTTATCAGCGATGCAAATCTCATGTAAAACTCAAACCTAAACATTGACAGAGGGCCGCTTACTCAGTTGACTGAACATTGTTTACACAGTCAGGGGCAGGTCCTTCACAACTCACTCCCAGCCACAGTGCTCAAAAATATGAGACGTTCACTCTTGTGAAAGAAATGGTGTCCTCATCACAACCCTACACTATGCAGAGTTTCAGAATCTCCCTGACTAGAGGAGAAACACACTTTATTGTTCCTGCCTTGTCAGTTTTTGCCACAATCTCTTGTCTCCTGCGCTCGTAAGGTCACACACACACATACATTCCCCAGATGACTTTGGTTTCACAGGCAGGTGACGTCATTTCTTTTTGTAGCCAATTGGCCTGACATCTTTTTATTCATTCCTCGGATATGACCATCACTAGCAATTGCCGGGAGCATTTTTGCATCATCGCTATCATAGGACACGATGTATGAGTCAACTCAGAGTATTGCCAATGGTTATTTACATACACTCAGCACATAGCTTCATCCTTCATTTCAACAATAACATGGTGCTACTACCATGCTGCCCCACTATCAACATCCTAGGGGTTACCACTGACCAGAAACTCTAATGGACTCACTACATAAATGCAGCAGCTACAAGAGCAGGTCAGAGGCTGGGAATATTGCAACAAGTAACTCCCCTCCTGACTCCCCAGAGCCTGTCCACCAACTACGGGGCACAAGTCAGGAGTGTGATGGAATACTCCCCATTTGCCTGGATGGGTGTAACTCCAACACCATCCGGGACAAAGCAGCCCGGCTGATTTGCACCACACCCACAAACATCCATTCCCTCCACCACCAACGTTCAGTAGCAGCAGTGTGTACTATCTACAAGATGCGCACTGCAGAAATTCTTTATGGCCCCTCATTTAGCATCTTCCAAACCCAGAATCACTGACACCTAGAAGAACAAGGGTAGCAGATACATGGGAACATCACCACCTATCAGTTCCCCTCCAAGTCACTTGACCTAGAAATCTATCACCAATCCTCAGGCCATATTACCATACAAAATAGGAGCTGAATTGGCTATTCAGCCCACTGAGTCTGCCGCACTGTTCAATCCTGGCTGAAAAGTTTCTCCTGAAGAAGGGCTCATGCCCGAAATGTCGATTCTCCTGCTCCTTGGATGCTGCCTGACCTGCTGCGCTTTTCCAGAAACACATTTTCAGCTCTGATATGTTTCTCAACCACATTCTCCTGAATTCTCCCTCCAACCTTTCATTCCCTGACCAATCAGGAACTTATCTCTGTCTTAAATACAGTCAATCCTCCACAGACTTATCCTCCACAGCCCCCTGCAGCAATGAGTTCCACAGATTCCCCACCCTCTGGCTGAAGAAATTCCTCCTCATCTCAGTTCTAAAAGGTTGCCCCTTCATTCTGAGGCTGTGCCCTCAGGCCCTGGTCTCCCCTGCTAATGGAAACATCATCTCTATCTTCACTCTATCCAGGCCTCTCAGTATTCTGTAAGTTTCAATCAGATCCCCCTTATTTTTCTAAACTCCATTGTGTACAGGCCCAGGATGCTGAACCACTCCTCATATGACAAGCCCTTCAACCCCAGGATCATTCTTCCACAGGCTCCATTGCCCAGTACATGAATGTATAATGTGAATAGTTGTGTTACAAATACTGACACTGCAGAATTCCACTAGTTATCAGCTGCCAACCCTTTATCCCACTCTCTGCCTTCCACCAGTCAGCCAATCCTCTATCCATGCCAGTACATTGCCCCAGACACCATGGGCTCTCTCGAAGTTCTGGTGTGCTGCTGGTGTCTTCCACTGAGAAAACTGATACAAAGCACCTATTCAGTTCCTTTGCCATTTGTTCACCATTATTACTTCTCCAACTTCATTTTCCTACAGCACAATGTCCACTCTTACCTCTCTCTTACCTTTTTGAAATCTAAAAAGAAATCAATATCCTGGAAACTTTTTTAATATGACCAGCTAGCTCACTCTCTAATTTCACCTTATTGCTTTTTAAAGGTTTCCCACTAATCTTCACCACATTATATGCTTTTTCTTTTATACCTGACTTGCCTTTCTCAGCCACGGTTGCCTCATCCTCCCCTCAGTATGTTCCTTCTTCCTTGGGATGAATTTCTGCTGGGCCTCCCAAATTGCCCCCAGAAACTCCTGCCATTGCTGCTGCATTCTCTTCCCCACTCAACCCCCTCCCCCCCCCCCCCCTTCCAATCAACTCTGGCCAGCTCCTCCCTCATATCTTTGTTGTTTCCTTTGCCTTTTTATTAACCAGCACCTCAGCGTGTGCTGATTGATCAAATATTCCAGTTAATCAAGGGGTCCACATAATCAGGGTAAAAACACACACAGCGTAATAGAAACATAATGCAGGAGTATGCACCTCACTGTTATACCTAAATTACAGCATAAATCACTGGAATATTGCAACTTTGCCTTAAAAAGAACTCACTGACAGACCGTGGGTCTCACTTGCACCCTCAGTCGAATACAGGTATATTATTGAGAGTGCGGTTGATAAGGTACCATTTATAAAAAAGTGATTTCTGTACCATTACTCACTGTCGCTGGGTCAAAATCCTGGGGTTCCCTCCCTAAGGGCATTGTGAGTCAACCCACAGCAGGTGGACTGCAGAGATTCAAGAATACAGCTCACCCCCACTTTCTCAAGGGGCAGCTAGGGCTGGTGCAGCCAGCGATGCCCACATCCCACAAGTGAAAAGAAAATGCATACTATACTTGCATAACTTGCATTTTCCAGCCCACACATGGATATTGTACTTAGCGGTCTTTATCACAGGTGATACAAGACTGCGTTTCAAAGATGCATAAGGGTTTAAGATAAGCCCATGTGAAGTGGATGACAAATTTGGCAATCACCCAGACCCATGCTGGTCACTTTCACACACAACATACAAGTCGACTCACATTTTTCGGTGGGATTTTTCGAGGCTTCCAAGCCTGTGGCATTGACAGTAATTTCTCTGGAGAAGCTAACTTCTGGAGCCACAGTAGTCCCTCAGGTATGGGTACACACCCACATTATCTGCTACCAGGTTAGTTCCAGGATGTTGACCCAGTGACAGCTAAGAAATAGTGATACAATGCCATGTCAGGATGGCTTGGAGGGGAACCTACAGGTAGCAGTGTTCCCATGGGTCTACTGCCCTTATTGCACTGGCTGGAAGACATTGCGAGTTTGGAAGATGCTGTCTGAGCAGCATTGGCGAGTTGCTGCAGGACATCTCGTAGATGGTACACACTGCTGCCACTGCCCATTTGTGCTGCAGCGAGTGGGTGTTGAAGGTGGTGCCAATTAAGCAGGCTACTTTGTCCTGGAGACAGTGAGATCTGCAGATGCTGGAAATCAGAGTCGAGAGTGTGTTGCTGGAAAAGCACAGCAGGTCAGGCAGCATCCGAGGAGCAGGAGAATCGACATTTCGGGCCAGAGCCCTGCATCAGGAATGAGGCCTGAACCGTCGATTCTCTTGCTCCTCGGATGCTGCCTGACCTGCTGTGCTTTTCCAGCAACGCCCTCTCTACTTTGTCCTGGATGGTGTTGAGCTTCTTGAGTGTAGTTGGAGCTGCCCTCATCCAGGCAAGGGAAGAATATTCCACCACACTGTTGACTTGAAAATGGTGGACAGGCTTTGGGGAGACAGGAGGTGAGTTGCTCACTGCAGTGTTCCTCACCTTTCAACAGTAAGCATTAATGGCCTATTGACCCAGATGGATTACCAAGCTTGGTCAACCTCGCTTTCAAATGATAATCGCACAACGTAGACTTTCACCAAGACTCCTGAGGTTATTGCTAATCCCTGCCTGAGTTCAAAAACAAACTGGGCAAATCCCTGATTGACACAGCTCAGTCAAAAAGAAAAGGTTTGAACTTATATGGCAGCTTTCACAACGCGATCCTTCTGAAGTGTGGTCACTGCCATAATGGTGGAAACGCAGCAGCCCTTGTGCACAGCAAGCTCCCACAAGGACAATGATATTGCTGGAACACCAGGCAGAACGCCCTGATTTCTTCAAAATAGCATCAGGGTTTTTTTACACGCACTGGAGACAGCAAATGGAGAAACCAGTGAATCCGCAGCAAGTTGCAACATACATTCGGATGCTGCCTGAATTGCTGTGCTCTTCCAGCACCACTGATCCAGAATACATTCATCTTAGTTGCATGAAGCATGTGCATGATTTATGAATAATGTCAGTATGCTCATTCAAGAGCCAGTTCATAGATTCATAGAATCCCTACAGTGTGGAAACAGGCCCTTTGGCCCAACAAGTCCACACTGACCCTCCGAAGTGTAACCCACCCAGACCCATTCTCCTACACTGTTTTCCTGTATTAGTCCCTGACTAATGCACCTAACCTACACATCACTGAACACTATGGGCAATTTAGCATGGCCATTATATATCAGGACTGAGTTTAATCTATTATTTATTAGGCTCTCTCTCTATTTTATCCTTTTCCGATCAGTGACTGTTGTAACGTTGAGTAATTTTCAACTTTTCAAAAAGAAATTTGATTTTGACCTCAGTCAATCACATCAACAGCAGCCATATGCAGGGGAGAGGGTAGCTCCCTTGACAGTACACTGGTAATATGCTTTAAGTTTCCCAAAACCCAATGCAGGATAAAATCTACACAGTGACACTTTGACCTGACCTGCCATCAGCCTTCACTGCTTTTCAAGTGAAATGGAAAGCCGTGTTGTTTCCCCAAACTCATTAGACTTGGACTTGGTCAAGTCTGTCTAAACTGGGCAAGACCTGGACTATTGTGCTCAACTCTAGAGGCTAAATTTATAAAGATGTGGAGGCACCAATGGAAGTATACAAAAGATTTGCCTGAATGAATGGAGGTTTTTCTAATTATTCACTCATGGGAAGTGGGTTTTACAGGCTGGGCTAGCACCTATTGCCTATCCCTAACTGCCCCTTCAGATGGCGGTGGTGAGCTGCCTTCTTGTCTGGCTGCAGTGCTTTTGGTGTAGGTACACCCACAATGCCGTTAGGGACGGAGTTCCTGGATTATAACACTGAGGAGCAGGGATATTTTCCCAAGTCAGAATGGCGAGTGGCTTGGAGGGGAACTTGCAGGTGCTAGTGCTCCCATGTATTTGTAGGAACTTGTTCTTCCAGGTCACAGAGGTCGTAGGTTTGGAAGTCGCTAGCGAGTTACTGCAGTGCACACTGCTGTGACTGAGCGTTGGTGGTAGAGGGAGTGGGTGCTTGCGGATATGGTGCCAGTTAGATGGGCTGCTATTTCCTGAATGGTGTCATGTTTCTTAAGTGTTGTTGGAGCTACCCTCATCCAGGCAAGTGGGGAGTATTCCATCACACTCCTGACTTGCGCCTTGTAGACAGAGATGAATTACTTGGAACAGAATTCCTAGCTTCTGACTTGCTCTTGTAGCCGTGATGTTTATATAGCTGGGCTGGTTCAGTTAAAGAGCAATGGCAATTGACAGGACGTTATAGTGGGAGGATTCACTGCTGGCAATACTATTGACTGTCAAGGATGGTCACTGCCTGGCATTCGTGTGGCACAAATGATATGCTCTACTTATCAGATCAAGCGGGATATTGTCCAGGTCTGGCTGTATTTGGGAAATGGATCACTTCAGTACCTGAGGAACTGTGAATGGTACTCAATATTACACAGTCCCATTTCCAACCATAGAGATCATTGACGAAGCAGCTGGAGATGATCACTTTCACCAAGAGTTAATGATGATTTGGTTAAGAAAAGGAAGGGAAAGCATTTGCAGTATCCACTTCTGCCTCCTTTAAACGTTTCCTCTTTCACCTTAAACTTTTGCCCCCTCATATTTGCCATTTCCACCCTGGGAAGGAGATTCCAACTATCCACCCTATCCCTGCCTCTCTTAACTTTACACACTTCTATCGGGTCACCCCTCAGCCTCCGACACTCTGGCAAAAACAATCCACGTTTGTCCAGCTAATACTCTCCAATCCAGACAACATCCTGGCAAACCGCTTATGCACCCTCTCCAGAGCCTCCACATCCTTCATAAGGTGTGGAAATCCGAACTGCGCTGTGCTGTGCTCCCCCATCATTGAGGATGGGGATACTTGTGGAACATGGTATTTTTGCAAGCTGTATTTCAAACATGTCTCAGAAATGAAAGACTTTTTAATGTTAATGGTGTTTAAAGGTTGTAATGAACATATTGATCATTGTTTCTACAATTCGGTACAGATTTGGGAACATTGCCTGTCATTCATATTGAGCAATTGACATCGATCTGAAACTAACGGGAGAGAAGACTATAGTCTCAGTGTCAGTGCAAATTACATTGAATCAATATCATTGAAGCAGAAATATTGAAAACAAAACATTGAACATAAGAAGATTTATTGAAAGAGGGGAAGATGAACTGTGAAAATGGTCAAATCAGCTCACCAACTTCATCATTTATTCATTGCAATCGAAGGAAATCAATGTCAATGACAAGGGTTTATGTCACCGAGTTTACTCAGTCCAGGTTACATGATGCCTTACGCACTGGGGTTAGCCTTCCTGTGGACCCATTGAAATGGATGATCTTTCAATTGCACACTGACAAGACATTGTATGCAGATTTGGTTTCCTTATCTGGGAAGGATGTTCTGGTTATGGAAGGGGTGCAGCGAAGGCTTACCAGACTGCTTCCTGGGATGGTGGGGCAGGTGTATGAAGACAGACCGGACCAGTCAGGAGTATGTTCCTGGAGTTTCGAAGAATGAGGGCAAATCTTGTAGAAACGCATGAAATTCAAACAGGAATGAGCTGCCAGAGGATGTGGTGGAGGCTGGTACAATTGTGACATTTAAGAGGCATTTGGATGGGTATATGAATAGGAAGGGTTTGGAGGGATATGGGCCGGGTGCTGGCAGGTGGGATTAGATTGGGTTGGAATATCTGGTCGGCATGGACGGGTTGGACCGAAGGATCTGTTTCCATGCTGTAATCTATGACTCTAGGAGTGGGCAGGAAGCATGTTCCCAATGTCCAGAACCAGGGATCATAGTCTCATGGTACGGGGGTAGGTCATTTGGGACTGAGATGAGGAGAAATGTCTTCACCCAGAGAGTGGGGAGCCTGTGGAATTGTTTGCCACAGAGGGACATTGTGGCCAAAACGTTGAATGTTGTTAAGGAATTATCAATATTCTTTGGGCTAAAGGGATCAAAAGATATGAGAAGAAAGCAGGAATGGGATATTGAGCTTGATAATAAGCCATGATTGTATTGAATGGTGGAGCAGGCTCGAAGGGCCGAATGGCCTCTTTCTGCTGCTATTTTTGACATTTATGTTTATCTGTTTAACCTACTTGGTGCAGTATCAAACGAAAGTCTCTGTAAGATTTCCACTCAATTCCATGTACAGCCATGTACCAGAGAAGGTAAGGCAGCCTTGTCATGCAGTGGGTAGTGTCCCAACCTCTGAGCTAGATGCACCAGGTTCAAACCTGACCTCTGAGGCCAGAGCAAGAGATTCCTGACTGAAGCATCTAGCATGAATGTTCCTAGCTCCAGACTACAACATGGATGCAAAAGTTACCATGGCAACCACGACTCATTGAGGGAACGGTAACATGTCGCCACCATCAAAAAAGGGGAGGCAGATGAAACAGCGGGAACAATATCCTGTCATGTATGGGAGCTGTAAAATACGATGTAAGAATGAAACTCTGGGTCCTGTCTGCAACAAGAGAGGATCTCGTTTTACTTGTGGATAAAAGCCTCTTGGCTCGGAGCCTGATATGACATCATTTCACTCAAGCCTTAGCTAATACTAAGACACAGATGTGCGAATCATCATGTTACCAGCACAGTTCATGCCCATTAATGTGGTTTTCAAAGACAAAGACAAGCTCTGATTGTACAGAATTGTGCAGGTAACGTTCCAGGAATAGACGACAGTGGCCTGCCTGAGACTGTGTGATGGACAGAGAGCTGTTCACTGGCAAATGGAACCGAGAGGCTCCAACACAGACATTTCAAGGGGTACCTGCAAATAATTGCTCTCTCTGTGTGTCTCATCGACCATTGCCAGTGGGGTGTACAGGCTAACGATCCATCAGGAGAACAGCACACCCCTTAAGACTGAGCAAAGAACCACTAGATAGAGGAAGGAGGGAGAAGGATGGATCCAATTGTCCCAGCAGCAACCACCTCTTTACTTGTGCCATTTGTGGGAGAATCTACTGGGCACAGACTGGCCAAACTATTCACCAGCTGGTGGGCAATCAATAAGTACTACCTTCTCAAAATCCTCAGACACAAAATAACAAAGGATTCTACAGCAGATTAGAGAGTGTGTGGACATTATCTTTTCTGTTATTTTTAGAAAACAGTTGCGATGAGAAAGGTAATGAGAGGTTTTGAAAAGTTTCTACCTTGAGGATTGGCCTCACTTCTGTGACAGAAGATTATGCATTCAGCTTCCAGTCCAGCACAAGGTCTGGGTGACGATGCCAACGCAGTACTGAGGGAGTGCTATACTGCTGCCTTTTCAAAAAGATGTGAAACCTAGGCCCTATCTACCCCCTCTGGCAAAACATTCCATGGCACCATTTTATAGAATATAGAACATAGAACAGCACAGGAACAGGCCCTTCGGCCCACTGTGTCTCTGCTGACCATGATTATTAATCAGTCAATGGAGGAGGGCGTCGCTGGCTAGGCTAGTGATTATTGCCCCATCCCTAATTGCCCAGAGGGCAGTTAAGAGTCAGCCCCATTGCTGTGGGGTTGGAGTCACATATAGTCCAGACCAGATAAGGATGGCCATTTCCTTCCCTAAAGGACATTAGTGAACCCGATGGGTTACAATCAACAATGGATTCATGGTCACCATTAAATTCTTAATTCCAGATTTTTTTTTAAAAGTTGAATTCAAATTCCAGCATGGCAGGACTCAAACCCAGGTCCCCAGAATATTACCTGGGTCTCTGGATTAATAGTCCAGTGATTATACCACTAGGGTATCTAGATACCACTTGAAATTAATTTCCTAAAGCACTTTGCAGTCAACATGTTGATGTACAGTTACTGTTCTAGTGCAGAAAGGATGGAAATCAACTAGGAGAAAGTGAGGACTGCACATGCTGGAGATCAGAGCTTAAAAATGTGTTGCTGGAAAAGCGCAGCAAGTCAGGAAGCATCAAAGGAGAAGGAGAATTGATGTTTCGGGCATAAGCCCTTCTTCAGGAAAGATGGAAGCCAATTTATGCCCAGCAAGCTCCCAGCAATGTGATAATGTCCAGATAATGTGTTTTTTGTGATGCTGATCAAGGGATAAATGTTGGCCAGGAGAACAAGTAACTTCTTGCTCTTCTTCAAATGTGTCATTGGACCTTTCACATCTACCTGAGAGCACAGACACATTTGCAGTTTCATGACTTAACCAAAAACCTGCACCTCTGACAGTGCAGCTCTCCCTCGGTACTGGTGTGTCAGCTGTACTTTTGTACTCGAGTGCCAGAGTGGGGTTTGAGCCTCCGAAATGGTTACTTGTCAATCTGCACATCCTGGAAGAAGGTGAGCACTGCAGATGCTGGAGATCAGAATCGAGAGTGAGGCGCTGGAAAAGTACAGCCGGTCAGGCAGCATCTGAGGAGCAGGAGAATCGACGTTTCCTGATGAAGGATTTATGCCTGAAATGTCGATTCTCCTGCTCCTCGGATGCTGTCTGACCTGCTATGCTTTCCCAGCTCTCGAATCTGCACATCCTTCCAGCACTCTCTACATATCACCTAAGATATGGCCAATGTCATAATATGCTCTAATGTGAAAAAGCAGAGAGTAAATCAACAGCCCTTTGCAGTTTTAACCCCTACCCATTTGTATCTCCTCAGGAGCAGGCCAGCCCATTCTCTGTCACTCATTTCTCACTATCACACAATGTCAAAATCTAGCCCATAGACTGAATACTTCAAACCCAACTGACATCCTCTATATTCCCCTACTGTCTACATTCAAATAATGCCATGACAAATATAGTACATTATTACCTCTGTGCCATTGGTAAATAACAAATGCATTTCAAACTTATTGCATTCTAACATTTTTTATGATGCCAACAATGCAATAAGTAATACAGGACTTGAACACTTTGCTTTCACATGTGGCTGCTAACCTCAGTGTCACACGGTCATAAAACATAATAATTTCATTAACATATGCATCCTTGTTATAATGCAGCATATATCTTCCAGCAGCAACTTTCAGGGGTCTACTTTCTAACTGAGCTCCAGTCAATCACCTAAGTTTACTCACCATTTACCTGTAAATAATAGTGAGCAGTATTAGCCCGAGTGCTCCCTTGACAGTAAATTATGGATCAATTATATTCACGCTTGACTCCCAGTCTGCAGAAGGACATTGATGCATTACACAGAGTTGTGTAACAGAACAATGAAGCACTTTTGTGGGTCAGCTATTTGAAATGGGTACTTTCTCATGACAGAAACAAAAACGATCAGGAAACATGGTCCAGATGTTTAAACGCAAATAACAAGTTTGTTTAAAAGTTGTGATCATTAGATTGCAAGTGCAGAATTGGCAGCATACAAGCAATACTTGGAGGGTCATTGTTCATGCTTTTATCTTCATGTGTTGCGTAGGTGTTCCCCATGGAGTCTCACTGGCCAACTGTACCGTTTAGATCTATGTTCCCATTAATCTCGAGCTGCTTATATCAAACAATTGCCATGTCAAAGAGCCAGTAGGGCAAAAACAGCAATTTCCAAACCCCAAACAGGACAAACTAGCAACTGTAAAACATAGCAGAAATAGGACTATCCGGTCTGGGTGTGGAGGGCCAGACTGTATGGCACAGCCACAGCTGGTAACAAGGCTGGTGTCTTCAAGTTACCCATTCTTCAACTTGGACAGATAGAATCCAGGTTGACACTCCACTGCAACACCGAAGCAGTGCTGCACTGTCAGAGGTGCTGTTTACTAGATAATCTACTGCATTTAATAAACTCCCTATGGTCCCTCCCTCTGGTGAATGTAAAAGACCCCTCGACGCTATTCAAAGCGGTGCACGGTGTAGTTCATGGTATTCGGGCCAATATTTACACCCCTAACCCCAACCAATATCCTGAACACAAATCCTGGAATGTCCAGAAATTGTAAAAGGCACCATGCGAATGAAATGTAAATGCAAGCCACTCTGTGAGGCATTTAATGATTTGGTTATGTTTGTCACAAATGTTGGTTTGTTTACCGTAAGCGGATTAGGCCTGGCTCACAAATAGAGAAATATAACAGAAGCCCTTATTAAAATTCTCTCCAAACCTGGGACCATTGGCAGTGAGCCCAGCTTTTATTGCCCAGCCCCGAAGACTCTTGAGGCAGTGGTTGTGGTGAATTACCTACAATCAAGTGGCAGGCCATACCTACTCAGGGGGCAGGGAAGGGCTAACTACACTGGGGTGGGTCTGGAGTTACGTGTAGACCAGACTAGGTCGGGACAGCTGCTTTTCCTCCCCAAAGGGCATTAATTAATCTACTCGTTGAACCAGGAAAGAGGCCATTCAGCCCATTGAGTGTGCACTGACTCTCCAAGGAGCATCCCACCCAATGCTATCTCTGCATTGACCATGACTAATCCACTTCTCCTGCACATCCCTGAACACTACGGGCAATTTAGCATGGCCAATCCACCCTAACCTGCTCATCTTGGGATTGTGGGAGGAAAACGGAGCACCCGGAGGAACCCCACGGCAGACACGGGGAGAATGGGCAAACTCCACACAGACAGTGGCCTGAGGGTGGAGTCGAACCGGAGTCCCTGGTGCTGTGAGGCAGCAGTGCTAACCACTGAGCCACCACGGCACCCCGAGTTTTTGTTTTACAATGATCCAGTAATTTCGTGATCCCTGTTCTTGAGATTTATTTTTATCCCAGATTTAACAATTGAATTCGAAGTCCTGCAGCTACAGTGGTGGGATTTGAACGCGACGGTCCAGATTTCAGGCCAGGTTTCTCGATTACCAGTCCAATAACAATACTGCAATTCTACAATCCCTGTAAAACTTTGCTGACCCATCCCGCGCTTTTGTATTTCCGCCATGAGCAGAATACATCTGCACAGTTTCATTTCTGTCAGCGTTCCTTGATGTACAGAGGAGGACAAGATAGAATTCAATCCCTGGAGTCAAATAGCCGGGTTCATCCCCCCACCCACCCCAGTCTCCCTCGCAAAGTGCCTGTGCAGTATCCCAACATGGTTCAAGGTCTTTGGCAGGCAGGCAATGGGAGGAGAGTGGAGGGGGTGGGAGAGGGGGGGAGGAGAGTGGAGGGGAGTGGGAGTAGAGGGGGAGGAGAGTGGAGGGGAGTGGGAGTGGGGGGGGAGGAAACCATGTTCTGACACATGCTGACAGATGTTGCTCACATTGACAGTAGGAATTACCGATTTAGTGACACATGTTTTGGGGTGGGGGGGCGGGGGGGTCAGTTCCGTGTTAGCTCATAACTTTCT
This sequence comes from Chiloscyllium plagiosum, assembly GCF_037043375.1. Taxonomy (NCBI): domain Eukaryota; kingdom Metazoa; phylum Chordata; class Chondrichthyes; order Orectolobiformes; family Hemiscylliidae; genus Chiloscyllium; species Chiloscyllium plagiosum. Next base: position 10,856,496 of record NW_028270162.1, on the reverse strand, counting down.
TTGAGACTTCCTCTCCCACATATGGAAGCACTCAGCTGAGTCCCGATTGCTGGTGTATTTTGACAATCAGTGTTTCTAAGAATTGATAAGGAGCCACGATTAGTGGCCAGCACCATCTCGAATGGAAATGGGAATGATGGAGCAAAGAGGTTTTCCTCTCATCCCCAACACAGCAGCCTTGGAGAGGATTGAAAACAACAGAGAGGTGTGGATATAATCTTACCCTTTCCATACCAAAGCACAGGAAAAGGCCATTCACGCCACATTTATGCTCCTCCTTGTGTCCCTTTTTCATCTCACCCCATCACCATTCCCTTTCCCTCCTTGTGTTCAGCAAGATTTCCCTCAAATGATATTCTCAATGCAAGTTCAACATTCTCTGGCTGAAGACCTTCATCCTGTATTCCTGATCGGATTCATTCATATTGTATCAACAGCTCCTCACTCTCCTCTCACCCCCGACCAAAAACATCATCTCCACACTGACTCTGTCAACCAACTTTCGGAATATCAAAGATTTCCATCAGATCAGCCCCTCAGCTTTCTCTGTGCTGGAGAGAAAACAAAAATCATAGAATCCCTCGAGTGTGGAAGGAGGCCATTTGGCCCACCCAACCCTCCAAAGAGAATCCCATCTAAACCCATACCCTACCCCTGCATTTCCCATGGCCGATTCACCCTAACCTGCACATCTTTGGACTGTGGGAGGAAACCCATGCAGACACAGGGAGAACATGCAAACTCCATGCAGACAGTTGCCCGAGGCTGGGATCGAACTGGGGTCCCTGGCACTGAGAGGCAGCAGTAGTACCAACCACTGGGCCACCATACTGCTCCAACCTACTTAGTCTTTCACAGCAGATAGAACCTCTTCATTTCTGTTTGTATATTATTTTTGCCTCTTGCGCATCGCTAATTCTAACCTCATCGGGTGCTGTACCCTACAGCAGCCCAGCCCTTAAAGGCTCGCTTTTCCTGATGAAGGACTCTTGCCCAAAACGTCGATTCTCCTGCTCCTCGGATGCTGCCTGACCTGCTGTGCTTTTCCAGCACCACCCTCTCGACTCTGATCTCCAGCATCTGCAGTCTTCCCTTTCACATTAAAGACTCTCTCCCTTCTCCTTACAGCCTGCCTCACTGACCAAGGTTTGCACCATGTATCCTCAATTACAGTCAGACAGATGTACAGACCCTTCGGTCCAACCCGTCCATGCCGACCAGATATCCTAAATTAATCTAGTCCCACCTGCCAGCACCCGGCCCATGTCCCTCCAAACCCTCCCTATTCATATACCCATCCAGATGCCTTTTAAATGTTGTAATTGTACCAGTCTCCACTACTTCCTCTGGCAGCTCATTCCATACACGCACCACCCTCTGTGTGAAAAAGTTGCCCTTTAGGTCCCTTTTAAATCTTTCCCCTCTCATCTTAAACCTGTGCCCTCTAGTTCTAGACTCCTACATCCCACGGAAAAGACCTTATCTATTTATCCTATCCATGCCCCTCGTGATTTTATAAACCTCTATAAAGTCATCCCTCAGTCTCCGGTGCTCCAGGGAAAACAGCCCTATTTAGCTTCTCTCCATAGATCACATCCTCCAGCCCTGGCAATATTCTTCCTATGTGACTCAATAGCAAACCAGTAACACTCGTGTGAGCTGCCTTGGGACATTTTAGTACATTGAAAGGGTTATATAAATGCAAGTTATTGTTGTTCGCTGTTTTGCAATCTCCACAGCTGATACCCAGTCTGCTGACTACTTCCTGCATTTTCTGTTGCAGTCTCGGATTTCAAGAGGTTATTTCAACATTTATATTGTTGACTTTTGATATCTTGTTTAGTCTTGTCTCCTTCCTATCAGAAAGACGCTGTGAAATTTGAAAGGGTTCAGAAAAGAATTTACAAGGATGTTGCCAGGGTTGGAGGATTTGAGCTATAGGGAGAGGCTGAACAGGCTGGAGCTGTTTTCCCTGGAGCGACGGAGGCTGAGGGGTGACTTTATAGAGGCTTATAAAATCATGAGGGGCATGGATAGGATAAATATACAAAGTCTTTTCCCTGGTTTGGGCGAGTCCAGAACTAGAGGGCATAGGTTTAGGGTGAGAGGGGAAAGATATAAAAGAGACCTAAGGGGCAACTTTTTCACACAGAGGGCGGTACGTGTATGGAATGAGCTGCCAGAGGAAATGGTGGAGACTGGTACAATTGCAACATTCAAAAGGCATCTGGATGGGTATATGAATAGGAAGGGTTTGGAGGGATATGGGCCAGGTTCTGGCAGGTGGGACTAGATTAATTTAGGATATCTGGTCGGCATGGATGAGTTGAAATAAAGGGTCTGTTTCTGTGCTGTACATCTCACTGACTCTATGACCCTACGTGTTAAGGAGTACAGAGGTTGACAACTCTGCTCAGGGCATTGTGGGAGGTTTCTGTTTCAGAAGCTCATGGTGCTGAAAGTGTTAATGAAGAAGCTGTATCAAGCTCCACCCAATGTGACACAGTCTGGGTGTGTAAGAAACATCAGCAGTTTAACTTTCAGGCGAAAAGTGTAGAGAGAGCTTCACTTTCTATCTGATCTTGTGCTGTACCTGTCCTGAGTGTGTTTGATGGGGACAGTGTAGAAGCAGCTGTACTAAAAGTTTAAAAGAGCAGGGGGAGCTTTACTCTGTATCGAAGCTTGTGCCACGCCTGTCCTGAGAGTGTTTGTTGGAGACAGCATCAGGAGAGCTTTACCTACAGTTTACTTTCAGTTTAAAAGACTAGAAGGAGATTTATCTTCAGTTGGTTCGAGCGCAGAGTTTATTTAAAGTTGGAAAGAGTAGAGGGATCTTTACTGTGTATCTAGCCCCGTGCTGTCACTGTCCTGGGAATGTTTGATGGGGACATTGTTGGAGGAGCTTTACCTACGGTTTACCTTTGAGTGGAAAATAGTAGAGGGATCTTTACTGTGTATCTGGCCCCACGCTGTCCCTGTTCTAGGAGTTTTGGATGGGGACAGTATCAAGGGACATTTAGTTTTGATTTAAAACAGTGGATGCATGTTAGCATAAGGACACGATGGAGGTAGATGTGTGGTCGCTTGCTGCTAACAGTCTTTGTGTCTGAGCGACCACACCTTGGAAAGTGCAACGAGAATAAGATGTGGACCCCCGGGGTTAAGTTACAAGGAGGCTTTACACTAACGAGGGTTCCATTCTTTGGAATTTAGACTAGTGATTTGAAGAAAATGTTCATAATGCGAGGGTTTACTGACAGGGCAGATACAGAAAAACTCGGTATGTTGTTTGGAGAGTCGAGTTCTGGTGAGGTGGAAGGGTGGAGTGAAGTGCAGTCGAAAAACTAACTGCAGACCTTTGAGGGATGTGAAAAAGAATGCTTTTCACAGTTGGAGGGTGAAGAGAAATCTCTTCCAGCAATGACACTTGATCAATTGTTCATTTTAAATCTGCGATTGATAGATTTTTGCTAAGCAAACGCATTAAGGGATATGGAACAACTATGGAATTAGGTCACAGTTAATGCATAACTGTGTGGGATGCCAGGTCAGATTTGAGAGGTGAAATAGCCTCCTATGTTTCAAGCTGCTGTAATATTTTATATGAGGCAGTGACTGTACACAATGCATTGAATCAGGCTGAAACAAACTACAGAAAGGAATTCTTTGAACCTACAGCTTAAGTTCCTGGGCTAAAAATGGAGTGAACGCCACAGGTGTACAAATAATATTGGTTTATGGAATTCCAAACTTCTATTCATTTGTGTTCCCGTAATTAAAACAGTGCGGGCTATAAAACTGTAATTGGACGTGTTCCACACTTTGATGCTGGGGCCACTAATGTCTCGATTACAGGGCGGCAATCCATGCAGTGCTTAAGCAGCTCCATGAGGGTCTGGTTGCTGTTGCACGGTCTATTGGAGACAACGGAGGGAGATAGCAGTGAAATAGAGGGAGGGACGTATGTAATGCTCTACCACCACTCACTCTGCCTTCCTCCTGCAGTTTTCCATTCACTCCATGACACCCCCCAGGCACACACCCCCATCCCATCAAACATTCCCAGGACAGTATTAGCATGGGGTTCGATACAGAGTGAAGATCCCTGGACAGGGCTAAATCATGGAGTTACAAACTCCAGCCAAGTCTTCCAAGCTTTCTACATCAGAGCCCAAATGGTTAGGTCTGAAGGCTATTCTGCTGCAGGGAGCATCACAGCCGGCCTGATCTAATTTCGCAAACGTCCATTTTTCGGGCACCTGGGGAGGTATTGAGTTCAACTATTCACCCATGATCAGAGGCAGAGAGCATGGAGAGCAAAGCAGAGGTTGAACACCACAGTAAGTGGCTCACTGACAAACCACTGGCATCCCATCCACAAACCTTGAGTAAAGAGCGTATTTGCCACTCACCTGGGTGGCAATGACTGCAACAGCACTCAGCACTTCCAGTATGAACACACTGTGGTTGTAATATTCATAACCCCCCTTCCTGAACCTCTCTGGCTCTCAATCACCTTAATCACCAATCACTGCCACCTCGTTATTGGCAACTGTGTCAATGTTTTATCTGGTGCCACTCCAGGGAAATGCTTTGGAAAGTTTCTCAAATTATGGAATGGTTACAGCACTGAATGAGGCCAGCCAGTCCATCTCACCTATGCTGGCGCTTTCTTTTAATGATATCACACTCTCCCGCTTTCTCTCCCCTTGCCAGATGTTTATCCAATTCCTTATTGCATCGGCTTCACTGCCTTTTTGGGAAGTGTTTTCCAAAGCCTAACTACTCACTGTGCACAAGAGATTCACCTTATCTCCCCACTAGCACTTTTTCCAAAGAATACATGTCACTGTCCCCTTGTTTAACAACTCTTTGCCCACTGGAAAAGGCTTTCCACCTCCACACTTTACCATCAACCATTGTGGCTTTGAAGCGCTTTATATAATCTATCAACTCCTTTCTCTGTGCCAAAGCGAACTCCAGTTTCTCCAGTCTCTCCGTGGAACTGAACCTTCAATTCCTGGTAGAATTTCTAGGAAATCTCCACTGCAACCGTTCCACAGTCTTACTACACTAGAGGTGCTATACAAATGCAAGTAGTCCTTGTTGATTGACAGGTTGCTCTGCAAAATCCCTGCCTTCCCATTCTTGCTTCAACTGCGTCTTCATCCTGCTATACTTGGGAGGGTTAGAAGAGTGTTGTGGTTTGGAACAGAGTCTTTAAGATAAAAGGGAGGTGGATCATGTGACCCATTCCGCGGTCACCTTGACAACATGCCTGAAATGGTCAAAGATCACAGAGAGGCCAGATTGTGTTGCTGAGGCAATGCTGTAAGATGTTCATTAAGGGCAATGGCAGTAGGCCCTGAGTTCATGATGCATAGATTCTGAGCCCCTCAGTGTCAGAAAGTTATTGGAAATAGCGGGTTACCAGATTAAAAAGAATTGACTAACCAGCTCTTCTCCATGGACAAGGTTGATGTGTTCACATTGTCATGGGAGCAGAGTACAGAGGAAGTCATTTCTTGAGATCAGGCTCCCCTACAAAATTGATGCAGGTCAGTAAACAGTGATCAGCAGAGAGAAGACGCTTGGCTTTGTGAATCTCTACAGCCAAATGCAGGAGGAGGAAAGTCTCTGTCTAGTCAAACAGATACACCCCACTGCCATAGAAGGATTCTGTGTGATGCATCTAGGGGGGCACAACCAGTCATGGATTTAGGCAAGTCTCCAAAAACAAAGGGAATCACCTGGAAGTGGTCACTTGGAGCGACTATGTTTGAAACAAGGAAATGGAAATCCATTGAAAACTGGGAACAACCATTAATTTGCCCTAAGGACTATAAAGACATCTGTGGAGAATATGAAGAGTGATAAATATAAAAGTGGAATGTACCTCTCCAACTTTAGAAGCATAAGGTGCCTACCAAGTGTTTAGTGGATTTTGTGGTCATGATGTGGAAGTGCCAGTGTTGGATTGGAGTGGATCAAGTCAGAAGTCACATGACACCAGGTTATAGTCCAACAGGTTTATTTGAAATCATGAGTTTTCGGAGCGCTGCTCCTCTGTCAGATGAAGTGGCTTCACTTGATGAAGGGGCAGTGCTCCAAAAGTTTGAGATTTCAACTAAACCTGTTGGATTATAACCTGGTGTCGTGTGTGATTTCTGCCTTTGTGGTGTCATTCTTTAAGTGATTGAACTAGAAATCTGAATTTCCTTTAAGACTGACTGATCTCTGTGGGGCCCAAATTATCTCTGTAACCTCTACCTCTAAGATATGGGAACACTACCACAACCAAGTTCTGCTGCAAATCACCCAGCACCTTAATTTGGACACAGGTCACTATTCCTTCAGCGTGACAGTTTTGGTTTTCATTATTTTCTCGAGAACGGTGATGATGCAAGAGGGCAGCTCATTGCTACCCTCTCAGGGTAATGAGAAATGACCAGCCAAATCAGTCACATCCATATGAGCCAAACCCCTAAGTAGTTTTGCCGGTACTTTGAGATTGTCCTGGTGTCTCCAGCCAATGAAGATTAATCCCCAAAGCACTGCTGAGAGTAATGGGGAAGAAATCCTCCTGATTTGATTCGATTTAATTTAATTCGTTATTGTCACATGTACCTAGGCACAGTGCAAAGTTTTGTTTTGTTTGCAGTACAGGCAAATCATACCATACAAAGGTCATTAGGGTGATAGAACAGAGAGAGGAATACAATGTTACAGCGGCAAAGAAAGTGCACAAAGAGTGGGATTAACATTACATTTAAAACTTGAGAGATCCTTTCAGAAGTCTGATAACATTGGGGAAGAAGCTGTTGTTGAATCTGTTGGTACATGTGTTTAAGCTTTGATATCTTCTGCCTGACGTAGGAAGTTGGAAGAGAATACAACCAAGGTGGGATGTTAAAGAGAATTTGGGGATGGGGGGAAAATAGTTGTTTGACGGAGTTAACAGCTAGCCAAACAGATGATGGAGAATTTGGTCAACCTCCATTTGGTGCAGAGAACCACAAGGTGATCAAACTGTTGCACTTTCAGAATATGTTCAATGATAATTGCTGGCCTTAGGAAAGTGACTCGATCACCCCTGACCATTGAACTGAGTTCCTGAGTTAGACAAAAGTACTGACAGCAGAGACAGATGGGCTGGTGTGAAAACAGGAGCAGTGTGAGAGGAACTCCGCACTGTTCATTACATATGGTCCGGTCTAGCACATATACTGACTGAGGCTGGAACAGCACAGCAGTTCAGGCAGCATCATTGTTTTTACCATATACTGACTGAACCACACAAGGGAAGTACATTCCCAAATAAGAACAGAATCTGATGGGAGGGGTGAGGGGCTCGTTAGCTGGGCCAGAGACCCAGTGAGAGACCTGTTTAAGGCAAGGTTTGGCAAATCTAACACCAATCTTGGGGGCGGAAAGTGGTGGGGGAAAGGATGTCACCCGAAATTAGGACCCCCTCCCAGGAAGGATTCCTGTTCAATATGGTGGGGTTAATCTTACGTCAGTAATTCTCACGTTCAGGAGTGACAGAAAGGAGGCTGTGTCTGTCAGACAGATAATGGGGACATCCAGGGGCTCGGCTGACTAATGTAACATGTTGGCAGGGAGAGAGGGGCAAGGACTCAGAAACATAGGTGCTGGGGTGGTGGGAAGCAGGGCAGTCCTAGTGGGCTACTCTCGTCATCAAGAACGGAGTGGCATTGATTGAAGGACCCTCCTCTGAGGTAACAAGCTGTTCACCCCAGGTTAACCTGGTGGGCAGACTGATTGGCACCTGATCCTCCAGCCTGAGGCTGGTAACTAGGGCAATCACTGACCATTGACACAGTCTTGGAGTCATACAACACGGAAATAGACCCTCCGGTCTAACCAGGCCATGCCGACCATAATCTCAAACCAGCTCCTGGCTCATATCCCTCCAAACCTTTCCTATTCATATACCGATCCAAATGTTTTTTAAATGTTGTGACTGTACCCTCACCCACAAGGGACAGGAAGGTCTAGTGGCACACAGAATACAGTGGGGCTTGGGTAGGATGCCATCCAACTTAATCGTGACTTTCAAAAGGGAATTGGATAGGCACCTGAAGAGACTGGGAGCTGAGGAACTCCTATCACCCAGAGGGTGGCAGGCATCTGGGAACTCTCTGTGCTACAGGCAGGTGAGACAGGCAGGAAACAGCAAGGCTTTGAAGGTAAACACTTGAAAGCTCAAAACGAACAAGGCCAAATGCCGGAAAGTGGGATCAGAATAGACAGAGACCTGCCTGGACGAGGTGGGTCAAAGGGTCTCTTTGCATGCTGTTTAAAAACCCTACAGCAACCCAGCGAGAGCAGATTTTGGTAAAAGATGCTCTTGTGGGTGCTGGAGATAAGGCAAGGAGAGGAGGATTGAGGATGATCAGAGCAGTTATGATCTTACTGAATGGCTGGGTGGGCCGAATGGCCTACTTCTATGCTATAACCACTCCCTGTGCTAGGACTGCGGCCCTCTTAATCTATTCAAAGCAGGAAAAGGTGCTTAAGTCCATCAATACTGACCTAATGTGCTCAAAGGATTCAATGGAGACGTAGTGAAAGTGCATTTAATGAGGGAGGAATTTACACTTTTTTTAAAATGGTCACTTCATCTTATAAACTCCCTTGCCAGCCCCCCAACCTCCACCATTTCCCCAGCCCCTGAACAGATGCAATGGTTTCTCACTGCTGTTAGCTCTCTCACACACGCACACACATCCTGACAGTTCATTCTGACTGTGGGCCATTCTCCCCATCCCCCAGAGACTAGCCCACAGTGCTCTGACGCTGACTCGCCACTTCCCCCACCCTGGAGCCCACCATCAACAATGAGATTTCGACGGGAAGTCTCACTATCTGGGTGCCCCCCCACCATCCACCCCACTTTGGGGGCCGAAAATCAGAGAGGGATCCATCATTCCCAGCTTGAGGAATAGCTTGCTCTCCAGCATTCAGACAGAGACAGCTGCAGGAGAGATGGACTCAGTTCCCAGCAACTAATTGCTGTTAAATATTAACTTTAAAGGAAGCAAGCTTTAATGGACAAGGAACATCTCGTTAAGCTGGATGGTTAATTTACGTTTCAGGGATAATACCAAATGTTTACTTTGTGAGAAAAAAATACTGCGGACACTGTAAATCACAAACAAAAACAGAAAGTTCTGTAAAAGCTGTTTTTAACACCGTTACACACTTAACTCTGCTTTCTCTCCACAGATGCTGTGCTTTTCCAGCGATTTCTGGTTTTGTTTATTTTGAGAGTTTGCAGGATCCTGTACAGACATACACCTCCAGCAAGTCCCAGCCAATCAAGTCCCAAAGAGTAGAGTAGAACTCAATCAGTAAGCAGTCACTTTATTCTTCTCAAAGGACCCGAGGGCCTTGGTCAGCTCATCCAGAGATAGCGGCTGGTCCAGCCTCTCCCTTGTTCTGTCGTCTTAGACCTCCGTGATAGAGGACAGGGTCAACCGGGAGGATGCGCAGTCTGTGCTCTGTGAAAGCACTTTGTACTCCTGCCCCTCAGACGCTGCCTGACCTGCTGTGCTTTTCCAGCACCGCACTCTTGACTCTGATCTCCAGCATCTGCAGTCCTCACTTTCTCCCTGTACACAGAGCCTTATCCAAAGGTAGTGATTGCACAGCCAACTGCAGCTTCACCAACAACAGAATTAAATCCCTTTTGCTGTATTTTTCACTACATTTCACTCAACTGTGGAAAGGAGCACTCACTCCCCCATCACAGTTTTTGACTTTTGTTTTAGCAACTCTCGTTTCCCAACAGGTTTGGCGACACACGTGTCATCGCATAATGGAATGTGAGGCTTGTAAGGACATTGTGGAAACATGTTCCATTTTTTAACCAACAGGAGCTTGGGTAAGAACCAATACCGACAGAATACTGACAGCAGCAGCTAGAGGTCGGATTCCCTTCAAAATTCCCGTCTTGTTTTAGCTTCCTCACTTGCTGTTTTTTTATATAAAGGCCCATTTAATAAGATACAACTTTACAGATCTACATTTCTACAGATCGACATTTGTACAGCGCCTTTATGGATAATTGAGCAAATGGGCCATTGGTGGGGTGGGGTAGAATATTAGAAGAGGGACTGACTGGCACTGACCCTCCAAGTTCAGTTAGATGACACCCAAGGGGGGGGGGGGGAGGGGCGCAATTCGGCCCATCAGGTCTGCACTAGCCCCTCCACAGCGTTAGCCAATTAAAGCCAGTCTTTTTCCCACCTCCCAAAACAGATTTGCATAAACAATGCAAACTGGCAGGTCTGCCGCAAGTCATGGTGCTGAAGGGCTAGCACAGCTATGTCGGACCAAGTGGCACCTTAAGATTCTCGAGTGTTAGGTGGGTTCCAGTAACCGGGAGCAGATTACAGATCCCTCACATGCAGAGATCTGGGTTACACTGGGATTGGGGACGGGGTTACCCTGATATTGGGGACAGGGGTTATATTGGAATTGGGAACAGGGGTTACTCTGGTATTGGGGATGGGGTTACACTGGGATTGGGGACGGGGTTACACTGGGATTGGAGACAGGGTTACACTGGGATTGGGGATGAGAGTTACTCCGGGATTGGGGACGGGGGTTACTCTGGGATTGGGAACAGGGGTTACTCTGGGATTGGGAACAGGGGTTACTCTGGGATTGGAGACAGGGGTTACACTGGGATTGGGGACAGGGTTACACTGGGATTGGGGACAGGGTTACACTGGGATTGGGGACGAGGGTTACTCTGGGATTGGGGACAGGGGTTACTCTGGGATTGGGAACAGGGGTTACTCTGGGATTGGGAACAGGGGTTACTCTGGGATTGGGAACAGGGGTTACTCTGGGATTGGGGACAGTGGTTACACTGGGATTGGAGACAGGGGTTACATTGGGATTGGAGACGGGGGTTACTCTGGCATTGGGGACGGGGTTACTCTGGGATTGGGAAAGGGGGTTACTCTGGTATTGGGGACGGGGTTACTCTGGGATTGGGAAAGGGGGTTACTCTGGTATTGGGGACGGGGTTACACTGGGATTTGGGATGGGGGTTACTCTGGGATTGGGGACGGGGGTTACTCTGGGATTGGGACGGGGTTATACTGGGATTGGGAACGGGGGTTACTCTGGTATTGGGGACAGGGGTTACACTGGGATTGGGGACGGGGTTACACTGGGATTGGAGATGGGGGTTACTCTGGGATTGGGGACGGGGGTTACTCTGGAATTGGGGATGGGGGTTGCTCTGGGATTGCTGACGGGGGTCACACTGGGATTGGGGACATGGGTTACTCTGGGATTGGGGACGGGGGTTACACTTGGATTGGGGACGAGGGTTACTCTGGGATTGGGGACGGAGTTACTCTGGTATTGGGGATGGGGGTTACTCTGGGATTGGGGACGGGGGTTGCTCTGGGATTGGGGACGGGGTTACACTGGGATTGGGAACGGGGGTTACTCTGGTATTGGGGATGGGGTTACACTGGGATTGGGGACGGGGTTACACTGGGATTGGAGACGGGGGTTACTCTGGGATTGGGGACAGGGGTTACTCTGGGATTGGGGATCGGGGTTGCTCTGGGATTGGGGACGGCGGTTACACTGGGATTGGGGACGTGGGTTACTCTGGGATTGGGGACGTGGGTTACTCTGGGATTGGGGACGGCGGTTACACTGGGATTGGTATCGGGGGTTACTCTGGGATTGGGGACGGGGTTACACTGGGATTGGGAACGGGGGTTACTCTGGTATTGGGGATGGGGTTACACTGGGATTGGGGACGGGGGTTACACTGGGATTGGGGACAGGGGTTACACTGGGATTGGGGACAGGGTTACACTGGGAGTGGAGACGGGGGTTACTCTGGGATTGGGGACGGGGGTTACACTTGGATTGGAGACGAGGGTTACTCTGGGATTGGGGCGGGGTTACTCTGGGATTGGGGACGGGGGTTACTCTGGGATTGGGGACGGGGGTTGCTCTGGGATTGGGGATGGGGTTACACTGGGATTGGGAACGGGGGTTACTCTGGTATTGGGGACGGGGTTACACTGGGATTAGAGACAGGGGTTACTCTGGGATTGGAGTTGGGGGTTGCTCTGGGATTGGGGACGGGGGTTACACTGGGATTGGGGACGTAGGTTACTCTGGGATTGGGGACGGGGGTTACACTGGGATTGGGGACGGGGTTATACTGGGATTGGAGACGGGGTTACTCTGGGATTGGGGACGGGGTTACACTGGGATTGGGGACGGGTTTACACTGGGATTGGGGACGGGTTTACACTGGGATTGGGATCGGGGGTTACTCTGGTATTGGGGACGGGGTTACACTGGGATTGGGAACGGGGGTTACTCTGGTATTGGGGATGGGGTTACACTGGGATTGGGGATGGGGTTACACTGGGATTGGGGACAGGGTTACACTGGGAGTGGAGATGGGGGTTACTCTGGGATTGGGGACGGGGTTTACACTGGGATTGGGGACAGAGGTTACAGTGGGATTGGGGACGGGGTTACACTTGGATTGGGGACGAGGGTTACTCTGGGATTGGGGACGGGGATTGCTCTAGGATTGGGGATGGGGTTACACTGGGATTGGGAACTGGGTTTGCTCTGGGATTGGGGACGGGTTTTGCTCTGGTATTGGCGACGAGAGTTACTCTGGGATTGGGGACGGGGGTTACTCTGGTATTGGGGACAGGGGTTACTCTGGGATTGGGGACGGGAGTTACTCTGGGATTGGGGACGGGGTTACTCTGGGATTTGGGACAGGGTTACTCTGGGACTGAGGACGGGGTTACACTGGGATTGGAGACGGGGGTTACTCTGGGATTGAGGACGGGGCTTACACTGGGATTGGGGACGTGGGTTACTCTGGGATTGGGGACAGGGGTTACTCTGGGATTGGGGACGGGGTTACTCTGGGATTGGGGACGGGGGTTACTCTGGGATTGGGGACAGGGGTTACACTGGGATTGGAGACGGGGGTTACTCTGGGATTGGGGACAGGGGTTACTCTGGGATTGGGGATTGCTCTGGGATTGGGTAGTGGGTTACTCTGGGATTGGGGACGGGGTTACTCTGGGATTGGGGACAGGGTTACCCTGGGATTGAGGACGGGGGTTACAATGGGATTGGGGACGGGGTTACTCTGGTATTGGGGACAGGGGTTACACTGGGATTGGGGATGGGGTTTGCTCTGGGATTGGGGACGGGTTTTGCTCTGGATTGGGGACAGGGGTTACACTGGGATTGGGGGCGGGGTTACACTGGGATTGGGGACGGGGGTTACTCTGAGATTGGGGACGGGGTTACACTGGTTTTGGAGACAGGGGTTACTCTGGTATTGGGGACAGGGGTTACACTGGGATTGGGGACAGGGGTTACACTGGGATTGGGGACGGGGATTACTCTGGGATTGGGGACGGGGATTACTCTGGGATTGGGGACGGGGGTTACTCTGGGATTGGGGATGGGGTTACTCTGGGATTGGGGACGGGGGTTACTCTGGGATTGGGGACGGGGGTTACTCTGGGATTGGGGACAGGGGTTACACTGGGATTGGGAACGGGGTTACTCTGGTATTGGGGACAGGGGTTACTCTGGGATTGGGGACGGGGGTTACTCTGGGTTTGGGGACGGGGTTACTCTGGGATTGGGGACGGGGTTACACTGGGATTGGGGACAGGGGTTGCTCTGGGATTGGGGACAGGGGTTGCTCTGGGATTGGGGACGGGGGTTGCTCTGGGATTGGGGATGGGTGTGCTCTGGGATTGGGGACGGGGGTTACTCTGGGTTTGGGGACGGGGTTTACTCTGGGTTTGGGGACGGGGTTACTCTGGGATTGGGGATGGGGTTACTCTGGGATTGGGGATGGGGTTTACTCTGGGATTGGGGATGGGGTTACACTGGGATTGGGGACGGGGGTTGCTCTGGGATTGGGGACGGGGGTTACTCCGAGATTGGGGATGGGGTTACTCTGGGATTGGGGACGGGGGTTACTCTGGGTTTGGGGACGGGGTTTACTCTGGGTTTGGGGACGGGGTTACTCTGGGATTGGGGACGGGGTTACTCTGGGATTGGGGACGGGGTTACTCTGGGATTGGGGATGGGGGTTACTCTGGGTTTGGGGACGGGGTTACTCTGGGATTGGGGATGGGGTTACACTGGGATTGGGGACGGGGGTTGCTCTGGGATTGGGGACGGGGGTTACTCTGAGATTGGGGACAGGGGTTACTCTGGGATTGGGGATGGGGGTTACTCTGGGATTGGGGATGGGGTTACTCTGAGATTGGGGACGGGGGTTACTCTGGGATTGGGGACAGGGTTACTCTGGGATTGGGGATGGGGTTATACTGGGATTGGGGACGTGGGTTACTCTGGGATTGGGGACGGGTGTTACTCTGGGATTGGGGACAGGGGTTACTCTGGGATTGGGGACGGGGTTGCTCTGGGATTGGGGACAGGGGTTACTCTGGGATTGGGGACGGGGGTTACTCTGGGATTGGGGACGGGGTTACTCTGGGATTGGGGACAGTGTTACACTGGGATTGGGGACCGGGGTTGCTCTGGGATTGGGGACAGGGGTTACTCTGGGATTGGGGACGGGGGTTACTCTGGGATTGGGGACGGGGTTACTCTGGGATCTGTCACCTTCTGCCTCAGCGTGTCCACAGACACATCCACTCCCCGAGTATCATCCCCGTACTTTCGGATGAATTTGCTGCTCAATACGGGTTGTTAGTTGCTGATATACAATCTTGGCTTGGAACCACGGGCAAACATCTTGCCTCATATTTAGCACCACTCCCCGATCCGTCCCCATCCCAGAATCCTGAAATCCCCTTTTACCCGGGAAAAGCATTTCTATTCCATCCTGCTATGAAACTACACTCTCTCTCTCCCTCTGTCCCACACACTCACTCTCTCTCTCTCTCTCTCTCTGCCCCACTCTCTCTCTCTGTGTCCCACTCTCTCTCTCACACTCTCTCTACCCCACTCTCTCACTCTCTCTACCGCACTCTCACTCTACCTCTCTGCCCCACTCTCTCTCTCTCTCTGCCCCACTCTCTCTCTCTCTCTGCCCCACTCTCACTCTTTCTGTCCCACTCTCACTCTCTCTGCCCCACTCTCTCATGCTCTCTCTGCCCCACTCTCACTCTCTCTCTGCCCCAATCTCACTCTCTCTCAGCCCCACTCTCGTTCTCTCTCTCTCTCTGCCCCACTCTCTCTCTCTGCCCCACTCTCTCTCTTTCTCTCTGCCCCACTCTCCCTCTCTCTCTGCCCCACTCACTTTCCCCTCTCTCTGCCCCACTCTCTCTCTCTGCTCAACTCTCTCTCACTTCCTCTCTGCCCCACTCTCCCCCTCTCTCTGTCCCACTCTCCCCCTCTCTCTCTGCCCCACACTCCCCCCTCTCTCTGCCCCACTCTCCCCCTCTCTCTCTGCCCCACGCTCCCCCTCTCTCTCTGCCCCACGCTCCCCCTCTCTCTCTGCCCCACGCTCCCCCTCTCTCTCTGCCCCACTCTCCCCCTCTCTCTCTGCCCCTCTCTCACTCTCTCTCTCTGCCCCACTATCACTCTCTCTCTGCCCCACTCTCTCTCCCTTTTTCTGCCCTATTCTCCCCCTCTCTCTGCCCCTCTCTGTCTCTCTCTGTCCCACTCTCCCCCTCTCTCTGTCCCACTCTCACCATCTCTCTCTGCCCCACGCTCCCCCTCTCTCTCACTGCCTCATGCTCCCCCTCTCTCACTGCCCCACGCTCCCCCTCTCTCACTGCCCCACGCTCCCCCTCTCTCACTGCCCCACGCTCCCCCCCTCTCTGCCCCACTCTCCCCCTCTCTGTCCCACTCTCCCTCTGCCCCACTCTCTCTCTCTGCTCAACTCTCTCCCACTTCCTCTCTGCCCCATTCTCCCCCTCTCTCTGTCCCACTCTCCCCCTCTCTGTCCCACTCTCCCTCTCTCTCTCTCTGCCCCACGCTCTGTCTCTGCCCCACTCTCACTCTCTGCCCCACTCTTACGCTCTCTGCCCCACTCTCTCTCTCTCTTTCTCTCTGCCCCACTCTCTCTTTCTCTGCCCCACTCTCTCTCTTTCTCTGCCCCTCTCTCTTCCCCACTCTCCCCCTCTCTGTCCCACTCTCCCTCTGCCCCACTCTCCCTCTGCCCCACTCTCCCTCTGCCCCACTCTCCCTCTGCCCCACTCTCTCTCTCTGCTCAACTCTCTCCCATTTCCTCTGCCCCACTCTCCCCCTCTCTCTGTCCCACTCTCCCCCTCTCTGCCCCACTCTCCCCCTCTCTCTGTCCCACACTCCCCCCTCTCTCACTGCCCAACGCTCCCCCTCTCTCTCTGCCCCACGCTCCCCCTCTCTCACTGCCCCACGGTCCCCCTCTCTCACTGCCCCACGCTCCCCCTCTCTCTGCCCCACGCTCCCCATCTCTCTCTGCCCCACGCTCCCCCTCTCTCTCTGCCCCACTCTCCCCCTCTCTCTCTGCCCCACTCTCCCCCCTCTCTCTGCCCCACTCTCCCCCTCTCTCACTACCCCACGCTCCCCCTCTCTCACTGCCACATGCTCCCCCTCTCTCTCTGCCCCACGCTCCCCCTCTCTCTCTGCCCCACGCTCCCCCTCTCTCTCTGCCCCACGCTCCCCCTCTCTCTCTGCCCCTCGCTCCCCCTCTCTCTCTGCCCCACTCTCCCCCTCTCTCTCTGCCCCACTCTCCCCCTCTCTCTCTCTGCCCCACGCTCCCCCTCTCTCTCTGCCCCACTCTCCCCCTCTCTCTCTCTGCCCCACTCTCCCCCTCTCTCACCGCCCCACGCTCCCCCTCTCTCTCTGCCCCACTCTCCCCCTGTCTCACTGCCCCACGCTCCCCCTCTCTCTCTGCCCCACTCTCTTTCTCTCTCTGCCCCTCTCTCTCTCTCTCTGCCCCACACTCTCTCTCTCTGCCCCACACTCTCTCTCTCTGCCCCACACTCACACTCTCTCTCCCTCTCTGCCCCACTCTCACACTATACCCACTCTCTCTCTCCCTCTGCCACAATCGCACTCTCTCTCTCTCTCTCAGTCTCTCTGCCCCACTCCCTCTCTCTCTGCCCCTCTCTCTCTCTGTCTCTCTCTGCCCCACTCTCTCTCTCTCTGTCCCACTCTCTCTCTGCCCTATTCTCTCTCTCTCTCTCTGCCCCACACTCTCTCACTCTCTCTCTCTCTCTGCCCCACTCTCCTCCCCTCTCTTCCCCACACTCTCTCTCTGCCCCACTCTCTCTCTCTCTGCCCCTCTCTCTCTGTCTCTCTCTGCCCCACTCTCTCTCTCTGCCCCACTCTCTCTCTGCCCCACTCTCTCTCTCTCTCTGCTCCTCTCTCTCTGTCTCTCTCTGCCCCACTCACACTCTCTCTCCCTGCCCCACTCTCTCTCTCTGCCCCTCTCTCTCTGTCTCTCTCTGCCCCACTCTCTCTGTCTGCCCCACTCTCTCTATCTCTTTCTCTCTCTCTGCCCCACTCTCTCTCTCTCTGCCCCTCTCTCTCTCTCTCTCTCTGCCCACTCACACTCTCTCTCTGTCCCGCTCTCTCTCTCTCTGCCCCACTCTCTCTGCCCCACTCTCTCTCTCTCTGTTCCACTCCCTCTCTGCCCCACTCTCTCTCTCTGCCCCACTCCCTCTCTCTCTCTGCCCCTCACTCTCTCTCTCTCACACTCTGACCCACTCTCTCTCTCTCTCTCACACTCTGCCCCACTCTCTCTCTGTCTCTCTCTCTGCCTCTCTCTCTCTTTCTCTCTGCCCCACTCACTCTCTCTGCCCCACTCTCTCTCTCTCTCTTTGCCCCACACTCTCTCTCTCTGCACACACTCTCTCTCTCTCTGCCCCACACTCTCTCTCTCTCTCTTTCTCTCTCTGCCCTCTCTCTCTCTGCCCCACTCTCTTTCTCTCTCTGCCCCACACTCTCTCTCTCTCTCTTTCTCTCTCTGCCCTCTCTCTCTCTGCCCCACTCTCTTTCTCTCTCTGCCCCACGCTCTCTCTCTGCACCACTCTCACTCTCTGCCCCACTCTTACGCTCTCTGCCCCACTCTCTCTCTCTCTTTCTCTCTGCCCCACTCTCTCTCTTTCTCTTTCCTACTCTCTCTCTCTCTCTGCCCCTCTCTCTCTCTCTCTGCCCCACTCTCTCTCTTTCTCACACTCTGACCCACTCTCTCTCTCTCTCACACTCTGCCCCACTCTCTCTCTGTCTCTCTCTCTGCCCCACTCTCTCTCTCTCTCTTTGCCCCACACTCTCTCTCTCTGCACACACTCTCTCTCTCTCTGCCCCACACTCTCTCTCTCTCTGCCCCACACTCTCTCACTCTCTCTTTCTCTCTCTGCCCTCTCTCTCTCTTTCTCTCTCTGCCCCACGCTCTCTCTCTGCACCACTCTCACTCTCTGCCCCACTCTTACGCTCTCTGCCCCACTCTCTCTCTCTCTTTCTCTCTGCCCCACTCTCTCTCTTTCTCTTTCCTACTCTCTCTCTTTCTCTGCCCGACTCTCTCTCTTTCTCTGCCCCACTCTCTCTCTTTCTCTGCCCCATTCTCCCCCTCTGTCTCTCTGCCCCACGCTCCCCCTCTCTCACTGCCCCACGCTCCCCCTCTCTCACTGCCCCACGCTCCCCCTCTCTCACTGCCCCACGCTCCCCCTCTCTCACTGCCCCACGCTCCCCCTCTCTCTCTGCCCCACTCTCCCCCTCTCTCTCTGCCCCACTCTCCCCCTCTCTCTCTGCCCCACTCTCCCCCTCTCTCTCTGCCCCACTCTCCCCCTCTCTCTCTCAGCCCCACACTCCCCCTCTCTCTCTGCCACACTCTCACTCTCTCTCTCTGCCCCACTCTACCCCTCTCTCTCTGCCCTGCTCTCCCCCTCTCTCACTCTCTCTCTCTGCCTGATTCTCACTCTCTCTCTGCCCCACTCTCTTTCTCTCTCTGCCCCACGCTCTCTCTCTGCCCCACTCTCACTCTCTGCCCCATTCTTACGCTCTCGGCCCCACTCTCTCTCTCTCTTTCTCTCTGCCCCACTCTCTCTCTTTCTCTTTCCCACTCTCTCTCTTTCTCTGCCCCACTCTCTCTCTTTCTCTGCCCCACTCTCTCTCTTTCTCTGCCCCATTCTCCCCCTCTCTCTCTCTGCCCCACTCTCCCCCTCTCTCTCTCTGCCCCACTCTCCCCCTCTCTCTCTCTGCCCCACTCTCCCCCTCTCTCTCTCTGCCCCACTCTCCCCCTCTCTCACTGCCCCACGCTCCCCCTCTCTCACTTCCCCACGCTCCCCCTCTCTCTCTGCCCCTCGCTCCCCCTCTCTCTCTCTGCCCCACTCTCCCCCTCTCTCTCTGCCCCACTCTCACTCTCTCTCTCTGCCCAACTCTCACTCTCTCTCTCCCTCTGCCCCACTCTCACTCTCTCTCTCTGCCCCACTCTACCCCTCTCTCTCTGCCCCACTCTCCCCCTCTCTCTCTGCCCTGCTCTCCCCCTCTCTCACTCTCTCTCTCTGCCTGATTCTCACTCTCTCTCTGCGCTACTCTCTCTCTCTGCCCCACACTCTCCCTCTGCCCCACACTCACACTCTCTCCCTCTCTGCCCCACTCTCACACTATACCCACTCTCTCTCTCCCTCTGCCACAATCGCACTCTCTCTCTCTCTGCCCCACTCTCTCAGTCTCTCTGCCCCACTCCCTCTCTTTCTGCCCCTCTCTCTCTCTCTGCCCCACTCTCTCTATCTCTTTCTCTCTCTCTGCCCGACTCTCTCTCTCTGCCTCACTCTCTCTCTCTCTCTGCCCCTCTCTCTCTGCCCCACTCACACTCTCTCTCTGTCCTGCTCTCTCTCTCTCTGCCCCACTCTCTCTCTCTCTCTGTCCCACTCTCTCTCTGCCCCACTCTCCCTCTCTCTCTCTGCCCCACACTCTCTCTGCCCCACTCTCTCAGTCTCTCTGCCCCACTCCCTCTCTTTCTGCCCCTCTCTCTCTCTCTGCCCCACTCTCTCTATCTCTTTCTCTCTCTCTGCCCGACTCTCTCTCTCTGCCTCACTCTCTCTCTCTCTGCCCCTCTCTCTCTGTCTCTCTCTGCCCCACTCACACTCTCTCTCTGTCCCGCTCTCTCTGCCCCACTCTCTCTCTCTGTCCCTCTCTCTCTCTGCCCCACTCACTCTCTCTCTGCCACACTCCCTCTCTCTCTGCCCCTCTCTCTCTCTCTGCCCCACACTCTCTCACTCTCTCTCACACTCTGCCCCACTCTCTGCCTCTCTCTCTCTTTCTCTCTGCCCCACTCACTCTCTCTGCCCCACACTCTCTCTCTCTCTTTGCCCCACACTCTCTCTCTGCCCCACTTTCTCTCTACTCAATTCTCTCCCATTTTCTCTCTGCCCCACTCTCCACCTCTCTCTGCCCCACGCTCCCCCTCTCTCACTGCCCCACGCTCCCCCTCTCTCACTGCCCCACTCTCCCCCTCTCTCTCTGCCCCACTCTCACTGTCTCACTGCACCACTCTCACTCTCTCTCTCTGCCCCACTCTCACTCTCTCTCTCTGCCCCACTCTCCCCCTCTCTCTCTGCCCCACTCTCCCCCCTCTCACTGCCCCACGCTCCCCCTCTCTCTGCTCCACGCTCCCCATCTCTCTCTGCCCCACTCTCCCCCTCTCTCTCTGCCCCACTCTCCCCCTCTCTCTCTGCCCCACTCTCCCCCTCTCTCTCTGCCCCACTCTCCCCCTCTCTCACTGCCCCACGCTCCCCCTCTCTCTCTGCCCCACGCTCCCCCTCTCTCTCTGCCCCACGCTCCCCCTCTCTCTCTGCCCCACTCTCCCCCTCTCTCTCTCTGCCCCACTCTCCCCCCTCTCTCTCTGCCCCACTCTCCCCCTGTCTCACTGCCCCACACTCCCCCTCTCTCTCTGCCCCACGCTTTCTCTCTCTCTGCCCCACTCTCTCTCTCTCTCTGCCCCTCTCTCTCTCTCTCTCTGCCCCTCTCTCTCTGTCTCTCTCTGCCCACTCACACTCTCTCTCTGTCCCGCTCTCTCTCTCTCTGCCCCACTCTCTCTGCCCCACTCTCTCTCTCTCTGTTCCACTCCCTCTCTGCCCCACTCTCTCTCTCTGCCCCACTCCCTCTCTCTCTCTGCCCCTCTCTCTCTCTCTGCCCCACACTCTCTCTCTCTCACACTCTGCCCCACTCTCGCTCTCTCTCACACTCTGCCCCACTCTCTCTCTGTCTCACTCTCTGCCTCTCTCTCTCTTTCTCTCTGCCCCACTCACTCTCTCTGCCCCACTCTCTCTCTCTCTGCCCCACACTCTCTCTCTCTCTTTGCCCCACACTCTCTCTCTCTGCCCCACACTCTCTCTCTCTCTGCCCCACGCTCTCTCTCTCTCTGCCCCACGCTCTCTCTCTGCCCCACTCTCACTCTCTGCCCCACTCTTACGCTCTCTGCCCCACTCTTACGCTCTCTGCCCCACTCTCTCTCTCCCTTTCTCTCTGCTCCACTCTCTCTCTTTCTCTTTCCCACTCTCTCTCTTTCTCTACCCCACTCTCTCTCTTTCTCTGCCCCATTCTCTCTCTTTCTCTGCCCCATTATCCCCCTCTCTCTCTGCCCCACTCTACCCCTCTCTCTCTGCCCCTCTCTCCAACTCTCTCTCTGTCCCACTCTCTCTCTCTCTCTCTGCCCCACTCTCACTCTCTCTCTCTGTCCCACTCTACCCCTCTCTGTCTGCCCCACTCTCCCCCTCTCTCTCTGCCCTGCTCTCCCCCTCTCTCACTCTCTCTCTCTCTCTGCCTGATTCTCACTCTCTCTCTGCCCCACTCTCCCTCTCCCTCTGCCCCACTCTCACTCTCTCTCTGCCCCACTCTCACTCTGCTCCACTCTCACTCTCTTTCTCTCTCTCTGCCCCACTCTCTCACTCTTTCGCTGCCCCATTCCCCCCCTCTCTCTGCCCCACTTTCTCTCTACGCAATTCTCTCCCATTTTCTCTCTGCCCCACTCTCCACCTCTCTCTGCCCCACGCTCCCCCTCTCTCACTGCCCCACTCTCCCCCTCTCACTGCCCCACTCTCCCCCTCTCTCTCTGCCCCACTCTCACTGTCTCACTGCACCACTCTCACTCTCTCTCTCTGCCCCACTCTCACTCTCTCTCTCTGCCTCACTCTCACTTTCTCTCTGCCCCTCTCTCTCTCTGACCCACTCTCTCTCTGCCCCACTCTCTCTCTCTCTCTGCCTCTCTCTCTCTGCCCCTCTCTCTCTCTCTGTCCCACTCTCTCTCTCTCTCTGCCCCACTCTCTCTCTCTGCCCCACTCTCTCTCTGCCCCACTCTCTTTCTCTCTCTGCCCCCCTCTCTCTCTCTCTGCCCCACACTCTCCCTCTGCCCCACTCTCACACTCTCTCTCCCTCTCTGCCCCACTCTCACACTATACCCACTCTTACGCTCTCTGCCCCACTCTCTCTCTCTCTTTCTCTCTGCCCCACTCTCTCTCTTTCTCTGCCCCACTCTCTCTCTTTCTCTGCCCCTCTCTCTTCCCCACTCTCCCCCTCTCTGTCCCACTCTCCCTCTGCCCCACTCTCCCTCTGCCCCACTCTCTCTCTCTGCTCAACTCTCTCCCATTTCCTCTGCCCCACTCTCCCCCTCTCTCTGTCCCACTCTCCCCGTCTCTGCCCCACTCTCCCCCTCTCTCTGTCCCACTCTCCCCCTCTCTCACTGCCCAACGCTCCCCCTCTCTCTCTGCCCCACGCTCCCCCTCTCTCACTGCCCCACGGTCCCCCTCTCTCACTGCCCCACGCTCCCCCTCTCTCTGCTCCACGCTCCCCATCTCTCTCTGCCCCACGCTCCCCCTCTCTCTCTGCCCCACTCTCCCCCTCTCTCTCTGCCCCACTCTCCCCCCTCTCTCTGTCCCACTCTCCCCCTCTCTCACTGCCCCACGCTCCCCCTCTCTCACTGCCACATGCTCCCCCTCTCTCTCTGCCCCACTCTCCCCCTGTCTCACTGCCCCACGCTCCCCCTCTCTCTCTGCCCCACGCTCCCCCTCTCTCTCTGCCCCACTCTCCCCCTCTCTCTCTGCCCCACTCTCCCCCTCTCTCACCGCCCCACGCTCCCCCTCTCTCTCTGCCCCACTCTCCCCCTGTCTCACTGCCCCACGCTCCCCCTCTCTCTCTGCCCCACGCTCCCCCTCTCTCTCTGCCCCACGCTCCCCCTCTCTCTCTGCCCCTCGCTCCCCCTCTCTCTCTGCCCCACGCTCCCCCTCTCTCTCTGCCCCACTCTCCCCCTCTCTCTCTGCCCCACTCTCCCCCTCTCTCTCTCTGCCCCACGCTCCCCCTCTCTCTCTCTGTCCCACTCTACCCCTCTCACTCTGCCCCACTCTACCCCTCTCACTCTGCCCCACTCTCCCCCTCTCTCACTCTCTCGCTCTGCCTGATTCTCACTCTCTCTCTGCCCCACTCTCTCTCTCTGCCCCACTCTCACTCTCTCTCTCTCTCCCTCTGCCCCACTCTCCCCCTCTCTCTCTGCCCCACTCTACCCCTCTCTCTGCCCCACTCTCCCCCTCTCTCTCTGCCCTGCTCTCCCCCTCTCTCACTCTCTCTCTCTGCCTGATTCTCACTCTCCCTCTGCCCCACTCTCACTCTCTCTCTCTCCCTCTGCCCCACTCTCACTCTCTCTCTCTGACCCACTCTCACTCTCTCTCTGCCCCACTCTCACTCTCTTTCTCTCTCTCTGCCTCGCTCTCTCACTCTTTCGCTGCCCCATTCTCCCCCTCTCTCTGCCCCACTTTCTCTCTACTCAATTCTCTCCCATTTTCTCTCTGCCCCACGCTCCCCCTCTCTCACTGCCCCACGTTCCCCCTCTCACTGCCCCACTCTCCCCCTCTCTCTCTGCCCCACTCTCACTGTCTCACTGCATCACTCTCACTCTATCTCTCTGCCCCACTCTCACTCTCTGCACCACTCTCACTTTCTCTCTGCCCCTCTCTCTCTCTGACCCACTCTCTCTCTCTGCCCCACTCTCTCTCTCTGCCTCTCTCTCTCTGCCCCTCTCTCTCTCTGCCCCACTCTCTCTCTCTGCCCCACTCTCTCTCTCTGCCCCACTCTCTTTCTCTCTCTGCCCCTCTCTCTCTCTCTCTGCCCCACACTCTCTCTCTCTGCCCCACACTCTCTCTCTCTGCCCCACACTCACACTCTCTCTCTCCCTCTCTGCCCCACTCTCACACTATACCCACTCTCTCTCTCCCTCTGCCACAATCGCACTCTCTCTCTCTCTCTCAGTCTCTCTGCCCCACTCCCTCTCTCTCTGCCCCTCTCTCTCTCTGTCTCTCTCTGCCCCACTCTCTCTCTCTCTGTCCCACTCTCTCTCTCTCTGTCCCACTCTCTCTCTGCCCTATTCTCTCTCTCTCTCTCTGCCCCACATTCTCTCACTCTGCCCCACACTCTCTCACTCTCTGCCCCACTCTCCTCCCCTCTCTTCCCCACACTCTCTCTCTGCCCCACTCTCTCTCTCTCTGCCCCTCTCTCTCTGTCTTTCTCTGCCCCACTCTCTCTCTCTGCCCCACTCTCTCTCTCTGCCCCACTCTCTCTCTCTCTCTGCTCCTCTCTCTCTGTCTCTCTCTGCCCCACTCACACTCTCTCTTCCTGCCCTACTCTCTCTCTCTGCCCCTCTCTCTCTGTCTCTCTCTGCCCCACTCTCTCTGTCTGCCCCACTCTCTCTATCTCTTTCTCTCTCTCTGCCCCACTCTCTCTCTCTCTCTGCCCCTCTCTCTCTCTCTCTCTCTGCCCACTCACACTCTCTCTCTGTCCCGCTCTCTCTCTCTCTCTGCCCCACTCTCTCTGCCCCACTCTCTCTCTCTCTGTTCCACTCCCTCTCTGCCCCACTCTCTCTCTCTGCCCCACTCCCTCTCTCTCTCTGCCCCTCTCTCTCTCACACTCTGACCCACTCTCTCTCTCTCACACTCTGCCCCACTCTCTCTGTCTCTCTCTCTGCCTCTCTCTCTCTTTCTCTCTGCCCCACTCACTCTCTCTGCCCCACTCTCCCCCTCTCTCTCTGCCCCACTCTCCCCCTCTCTCACTCTGCCCCACACTCTCCGTCTCTCTCTGCCCCACTCTCACTCTCTCTCTCTCTGCCCCACTCTACCCCTCTCTCTGCCCCACTCTCCCCCTCTCTCTCTGCCCCACTCTCTCTCTCTCCCTCTGCCCCACTCTCACTCTCTCTCCCTCTGCCCCACTCTCACTCTCTCTCTCTGCCCCACTCTACCCCTCTCTCTCTGCCCTGCTCACCCCCTCTCTCACTCTCTCTCTCTGCCTGATTCTCACTCTCTCTCTGCCCCACTCTCTCTCTCTGCCCCACTCTCTCTCTCCCTCTGCCCCACTCTCATTCTCTCTCTCTCTCCCTCTGCCCCACTCTCACTCTCTGTCTCTGACCCACTCTCACTCTCACTCTGCCCCACTCTCACTCTCTCTCTGCTCCACTCTCACTCTCTCTCTGCTCCACTCTCACTCTCTCTCTGCTCCACTCTCACTCTCTTTCTCTCTCTCTGCCCCACTCTCTCACTCTTTCGCTGCCCCATTCTCCCCCTCTCTCTGCCCCACTTTCTCTCTACTCAATTCTCTCCCATTTTCTCTCTGCCCCACTCTCCACCTCTCTCTGCCCCACGCTCCCCCTCTCTCACTGCCCTACGCTCCCCCTCTCACTGCCCCACTCTCCCCCTGTCTCACTGCCCCACTCTCACTCTCTCTCTCTGCCCCTCTCTCACTATCTCTCTGCCCCTCTCTCTCTCTGACCCACTCTCTCTTTCTGCCCCACTCTCTCTCTCTCTCTGCCCCTCTCTCTCTCTCTGCCCCACTCTCTCTCTCTCTGCCCCACTCTCTTTCTCTCTCTGCCCCTCTCTCTCTCTCTCTGCCCCTCTCTCTCTCTCTGCCCCCTCTCTCTCTCTGCCCCTCTCTCTCTCTCTCTCTCTGCCCCACACTCTCTCTCTCTGCCCCACACTCTCCCTCTGCCCCACTCTCACACTCTCTCTCCCTCTCTGCCCCACTCTCAAACTATACCCACTCTCTCTCTCCCTCTGCCACAATCGCACTCTCTCTGTCTCTGCCCCACCCCCTCTCTCTCTGCCCCTCTCTCTCTCTGTCTCTCTCTACCCCACTCTCCCTCTCTGCCCCACTCTCTCTCTCTGCCCCACTCTCTCTCTCTCTCTCTGTCCCACTCTCTCTCTGCCCTATTCTCTCTCTCTCTTTCTGCCCCACATTCTCTCTCTCTGCCCCACACTCTCTCACTCTCTCTCTCTCTCTGCCCCACTCTCCTCCCCTCTCTTCCCCACACTCTCTCTCTGCCCCACTCACACTCTCTCTCTCTGCCCCTCTCTCTCTGTCTCTCTCTGCCCCACTCTCTCTATCTCTTTCTCTCTCTCTGCCCCACTCTCTCTCTCTCTGCCCCACTCTCTCTCTCTCTGCCCCACTCACACTCTCTCTCCCTGCCCCACTCTCTCTCTCTGCCCCACTCTCTCTCTCTCTTTCTCTCTCTCTGCCCCACTCTCTCTCTCTCTGCTTCACTCTCTCTCTCTCTCTCTGCTCCTCTCTCTCTGTCTCTCTCTGCCCCACTCACACTCTCTCTCTGTCCGGCTCTCGCTCTCTCACTGCCCCACTCTTTCTGCCCCACTCTCTCTCTCTGTCCCACTCTCTCTCTGCCCCACTCTCTCTCTCTCTCTGCCCCACTCTCTCTCTCTCTGCCCCACTCTCCCCCTCTCTCTCTGCCCCACTCTCCCCCTCTCTCTCTCTGCCCCACTCTCCCCCTCTCTCACTGCCCCACGCTACCCCTCTCTCACTGCCCCACGCCCCCCCTCTCTCTGCCCCACTCTCCCCCTCACTCTGCCCCACTCTCCCCCTCTCTCTCTCTGCCCCACTCTCCCCCTCTCTCTCTGCCCCACTCTCCCCATCTCTCACTGCCCCACGCTCCCCCTCTCTCACTGCCCCACGCTCCCCCTCTCTCTCTGCCCCTCGCTCCCCCTCTCTCTCTGCCCCACTCTCCCCCTCTCTCTCTGCCCCACACTCCCCCTCTCTCTCTGCCCCACTCTCACTCTCTCTCTCTCTGCCCCACTCTAACTCTCTATCTCTGCCCCACTCTACCCCTCTCTCTCTGCCCCACTCTCCCCCTCTCTCTCAGCCCCACTCTCACTCTCTCTCTCCCTCTGCCCCACTCTCACTCTCTCTCTCTGCCCCACTCTACCCTCTCTCTCTGCCCAACTCTCCCCCTCTCTCTCTGCCCTGCTCTCCCCCTCTCTCACTCTCTCTCTCTGCCTGATTCTCACTCTCTCTCTGCCCCACTCTCTCTCTGCCCCACTCTCTCTCTCCCTCTGCCCCACTCTCACTCTCTCTCTCTCCCTCTGCCCCACTCTCACTCTCTCTCTCTGCCCCACTCTCTCTCTCTCTCTGCTCCTCTCTCTCTGTCTCTCTCTGCCCCACTCACACTCTCTCTCCCTGCCCTACTCTCTCTCTCTGCCCCTCTCTCTCTGTCTCTCTCTGCCCCACTCTCTCTGTCTGCCCCACTCTCTCTATCTCTTTCTCTCTCTCTGCCCCACTCTCTCTCTCTCTCTGCCCCTCTCTCTCTCTCTCTCTCTGCCCACTCACACTCTCTCTCTGTCCCGCTCTCTCTCTCTCTCTGCCCCACTCTCTCTGCCCCACTCTCTCTCTCTCTGTTCCACTCCCTCTCTGCCCCACTCTCTCTCTCTGCCCCACTCCCTCTCTCTCTCTGCCCCTCTCTCTCTCACACTCTGACCCACTCTCTCTCTCTCTCTCACACTCTGCCCCACTCTCTCTCTGTCTCTCTCTCTGCCTCTCTCTCTCTTTCTCTCTGCCCCACTCACTCTCTCTGCCCCACTCTCCCCCTCTCTCTCTGCCCCACTCTCCCCCTCTCTCACTCTGCCCCACACTCTCCGTCTCTCTCTGCCCCACTCTCACTCTCTCTCTCTCTGCCCCACTCTACCCCTCTCTCTGCCCCACTCTCCCCCTCTCTCTCTGCCCCACTCTCTCTCTCTCCCTCTGCCCCACTCTCACTCTCTCTCCCTCTGCCCCACTCTCACTCTCTCTCTCTGCCCCACTCTACCCCTCTCTCTCTGCCCTGCTCACCCCCTCTCTCTCTCTCTCTCTCTGCCTGATTCTCACTCTCTCTCTGCCCCACTCTCTCTCTCTGCCCCACTCTCTCTCTCCCTCTGCCCCACTCTCATTCTCTCTCTCTCTCCCTCTGCCCCACTCTCACTCTCTGTCTCTGACCCACTCTCACTCTCTCTCTGCCCCACTCTCACTCTCTCTCTGCTCCACTCTCACTCTCTCTCTGCTCCACTCTCACTCTCTTTCTCTCTCTCTGCCCCACTCTCTCACTCTTTCGCTGCCCCATTCTCCCCCTCTCTCTGCCCCACTTTCTCTCTACTCAATTCTCTCCCATTTTCTCTCTGCCCCACTCTCCACCTCTCTCTGCCCCACGCTCCCCCTCTCTCACTGCCCTACGCTCCCCCTCTCACTGCCCCACTCTCCCCCTGTCTCACTGCCCCACTCTCACTCTCTCTCTCTGCCCCTCTCTCACTATCTCTCTGCCCCTCTCTCTCTCTCTGCCCCACTCTCTCTCTCTGCCCCACTCTCTCTCTCTCTGCCCCACTCTCTTTCTCTCTCTGCCCCTCTCTCTCTCTCTCTGCCCCTCTCTCTCTCTCTGCCCCCTCTCTCTCTCTGCCCCTCTCTCTCTCTCTCTCTCTGCCCCACACTCTCTCTCTCTGCCCCACACTCTCCCTCTGCCCCACTCTCACACTCTCTCTCCCTCTCTGCCCCACTCTCAAACTATACCCACTCTCTCTCTCCCTCTGCCACAATCGCACTCTCTCTGTCTCTGCCCCACCCCCTCTCTCTCTGCCCCTCTCTCTCTCTGTCTCTCTCTGCCCCACTCTCCCTCTCTGCCCCACTCTCTCTCTCTGCCCCACTCTCTCTCTCTCTCTCTGTCCCACTCTCTCTCTGCCCTATTCTCTCTCTCTCTTTCTGCCCCACATTCTCTCTCTCTGCCCCACACTCTCTCACTCTCTCTCTCTCTGCCCCACTCTCCTCCCCTCTCTTCCCCACACTCTCTCTCTGCCCCACTCACACTCTCTCTCTCTGCCCCTCTCTCTCTGTCTCTCTCTGCCCCACTCTCTCTATCTCTTTCTCTCTCTCTTCCCCACTCTCTCTCTCTCTCTGCCCCACTCTCTCTCTCTCTGCCCCACTCACACTCTCTCTCCCTGCCCCACTCTCTCTCTCTGCCCCACTCTCTCTCTCTCTTTCTCTCTCTCTGCCCCACTCTCTCTCTCTCTGCTTCACTCTCTCTCTCTCTGCTCCTCTCTCTCTGTCTCTCTCTGCCCCACTCACACTCTCTCTCTGTCCGGCTCTCGCTCTCTCACTGCCCCACTCTTTCTGCCCCACTCTCTCTCTCTGTCCCACTCTCTCTCTGCCCCACTCTCTCTCTCTCTCTGCCCCACTCTCTCTCTCTCTGCCCCACTCTCCCCCTCTCTCTCTGCCCCACTCTCCCCCTCTCTCTCTCTGCCCCACTCTCCCCCTCTCTCACTGCCCCACGCTACCCCTCTCTCACTGCCCCACGCCCCCCCTCTCTCTGCCCCACTCTCCCCCTCTCTCTGCCCCACTCTCCCCCTCTCTCTCTCTGCCCCACTCTCCCCCTCTCTCTCTGCCCCACTCTCCCCATCTCTCACTGCCCCACGCTCCACCTCTCTCACTGCCCCACGCTCCCCCTCTCTCTCTGCCCCTCGCTCCCCCTCTCTCTCTGCCCCACTCTCCCCCTCTCTCTCTCTGCCCCACACTCCCCCTCTCTCTCTGCCCCACTCTCACTCTCTCTCTCTCTGCCCCACTCTAACTCTCTATCTCTGCCCCACTCTACCCCTCTCTCTCTGCCCCACTCTCCCCCTCTCTCTCAGCCCCACTCTCACTCTCTCTCTCCCTCTGCCCCACTCTCACTCTCTCTCTCTGCCCCACTCTACCCTCTCTCTCTGCCCAACTCTCCCCCTCTCTCTCTGCCCTGCTCTCCCCCTCTCTCACTCTCTCTCTCTGCCTGATTCTCACTCTCTCTCTGCCCCACTCTCTCTCTGCCCCACTCTCTCTCTCCCTCTGCCCCACTCTCACTCTCTCTCTCTCCCTCTGCCCCACTCTCACTCTCTCTCTCTGACCCACTCTCACTTTCTCTCTGCCCCACTCTCACTCTCTCTCTGCTCCACTCTCACTCTCTTTCTCTCTCTCTGCCCCACTCTCTCACTCTTTCGCTGCCCCATTCTCCCCCTCTCTCTGCCCCACCTTTTCTCTACTCAATTCTCTCCCATTTTCTCTCTGCCCCACTCTCCACCTCTCTCTGCCCCACGCTCCCCCTCTCTCACTGCCCCACTCTCCCTGTCTCACTGCCCCACTCTCACTCTCTCTCTGCCCCACTCTCTCTGTCTCTCTCTGCCCCACTCACTCTCTCTCTCTGTCCCGCTCTAGCTTCTCGCTGCCCCACTCTTTCTGCCCCACTCTCTCTCTCTGTCCCACTCTCTCTCTGCCCCACTCTCTCTCTCTCTCTCTGCCCCTCTCTGCCCCACTCTCTCTCTCTGCCCCACTCTCTCTATCTCTCTGCCCCACTCCCACTCTCTCTCTCTGCCCCACTCTCCCCCTCTCTCTCTGCCCCACTCTCCCCCTCTCTCACTGCCCCACTCTCCCCCTCTCTCTGCCCCACGCTCCGCCTCACTGCCCCACTCTACCCCTCTCTCTCTCTGCCCCACTCTCCCCCTCTCTCTCTGCCCCACTCTCCACCTCTCTCACTGCCCCACGCTCCCCCTCTCTCTCTGCCCGTCGCTCCCCCTCTCTCTCTGCCCGTCGCTCCCCCTCTCTCTCTGCCCCTCGCTCCCCCTCTCTCTCTGCCCCTCGCTCCCCCTCTCTCTCTGCCCCTCGCTCCCCCTCTCTCTCTGCCCCTCGCTCCCCCTCTCTCTCTGCCCCTCGCTCCCCCTCTCTCTCTGCCCCTCGCTCCCCCTCTCTCTCTGCCCCACTCTCCCCCTCTCTCTCTGCCCCACTCTCCCCCTCTCTCTCTGCCCCACTCTCCCCCTCTCTCTCTGCCCCACTCTCCCCCTCTCTCTCTGCCCCACACTCACCCTCTCTCTCTGCCCCACTCTCACTCTCTCTCTCTCTGCCCCACTCTCTCTCTGCCTGATTCTCACTCTCTCTTTCTGCCCCACTCTCTCTCTCTCTCTGCCCCACTCTCCACCTCTCTCTGCCCCACGCTCCCCCTCTCTCACTGCCCCACGCTCCCCCTCTCACTGCCCCACTCTCCCCCTCTCACTGCCCCACTCTCCCCCTCTCTCTCTGCCCCACTCTCTCTGTATCACTGCCCCACTCTCACTTTCTCTCTGCCCCTCTCTCTCTCTGACCCACTCTCTCTCTGCCCCACTCTCTCTCTCTCTCTGCCTCTCTCTCTCTGCCCCTCTCTCTCTGCCCCACTCTCTCTCTCTCTGCCCCACTCTCTCTCTCTCTGCCCCACTCTCTCTCTCTGCCCCACTCTCTCTCTCTGCCCCACTCTTTCTCTCTCTGCCCCTCTCTCTCTCTCTCTGCCCCACACTCTCTCTCTCTGCCCCACACTCTCCCTCTGCCCCACTCTCACACTCTCTCTCCCTCTTTGCCCCACTCTGACACTATACCCACTCTCTCTCTCTCCCTCTGCCACAATCGCACTTTCTCTCTCTCCGCCCCACTCTCTCAGTCTCTCTGCCCCACTCTCTCTCTGTCTCTCTCTGCCCCACTCTCTCTCTCTGTCCCACTCTCTCTCTCTCTCTGTCCCACTCTCTCTCTGCCCTATTCTCTCTCTCTCTCTCTGCCCCACATTCTCTCTCTCTGCCCCACACTCTCTCACTCTCTCTCTCTCTCTGCCCCACTCTCCTCCCCTCTCTTCCCCACACTCTCTCTCTGCCCCACTCACACTCTCTCTCTCTGCCCCACTCTCTCTCTCTCTGCCCCACGCTCTCTCTCTGCCCCACTCTCACTCTCTGCCCCACTCTTACGCTCTCTGCCCCACTCTCTCACTCTCTTTCTCTCTGCCCCACTCTCTCTCTTTCTCTTTCCCGCGCTCTCTCTTTCTCTGCCCCAATCTCTCTCTTTCTCTGCCCCATTCTCCCCCTCTCTCTCTCTGCCCCACTCTCGCCCTCTCTCTCACTGCCCCACTCTCCCCCTCTCTCACTGCACCACGCTCCCCCTCTCTCTCTGCCCCACACTCTCTCACTCTCTCTCTCTCTCTGCCCCACTCTCCTCCCCTCTCTTCCCCACACTCTCTCTCTGCCCCACTCACACTCTCTCTGCCCCACTCTCACTCCCTGCCCCACCCTTACACTCTCTGCCCCACTCTCTCACTCTCTTTCTCTCTGCCCCACTCTCTCTCTTTCTCTTTCCCGCGCTCTCTCTTTCTCTGCCCCACTCTCTCTCTTTCTCTGCCCCATTCTCCCCCTCTCTCTCTCTGCCCCACTCTCGCCCTCTCTCTCAGTGCCCCACTCTCCCCCTCTCTCACTGCCCCACGCTCCCCCTCTCTCACTGCCCCACGCTCCCCCTCTCTCTCTGCCCCACTCTCCCCCTCTCTCTCACTGCCCCACACTCCCCCTCTCTCTCTGCCCCACTCTCACTCTCTCTCTCTCTGCCCCACTCTACCCCTCTCTCTCTGCCCCACTCTCTCTATCTCTTTCTCTCTCTCTGCCCCACTCTCTCTCTCTCTCTGCCCCTCTCTCTCTCTCTCTCTCTCTGCCCCACTCCCACTCTCTCTCTCAGCCCCACTCTCCCCCTCTCTCTCTGCCCCACTCTCCCCCTCTCTCACTGCCCCACGCTCCCCCTCTCTCTCTGCCCCACTCTCTCTGTATCACTGCCCCACTCTCACTCTCTCTCTCTGCCCCACTCTCACTTTCTCTCTGCCCCTCTCTCTCTCTGACCCACTCTCTCTCTCTCTCTGCCTCTCTCTCTCTGCCCCACTCTCTCTCTCTCTGCCCCACTCTCTCTCTCTCTGCCCCACTCTCTCTCTCTGCCCCACTCTCTTTCTCTCTCTGCCCCACACTCTCTCTCTCTGCCCCACACTCTCTCTCTCTGCCCCACACTCTCCCTCTGCCCCACTCTCACACTCTCTCTCCCTCTTTGCCCCACTCTGACACTATACCCACTCTCTCTCTCTCCCTCTGCCACAATCGCACTTTCTCTCTCTCCGCCCCACTCTCTCAGTCTCTCTGCCCCACTCTCTCTCTGTCTCTCTCTGCCCCACTCTCTCTCTCTGTCCCACTCTCTCTCTCTCTCTGTCCCACTCTCTCTCTGCCCTATTCTCTCTCTCTCTCTCTGCCCCACATTCTCTCTCTCTGCCCCACACTCTCTCACTCTCTCTCTCTCTCTGCCCCACTCTCCTCCCCTCTCTTCCCCACACTCTCTCTCTGCCCCACTCACACTCTCTCTCTCTGCC
This sequence comes from Chiloscyllium plagiosum, assembly GCF_037043375.1. Lineage (NCBI taxonomy): Eukaryota > Metazoa > Chordata > Chondrichthyes > Orectolobiformes > Hemiscylliidae > Chiloscyllium > Chiloscyllium plagiosum. The sequence continues at coordinate 10,823,039 of NW_028270162.1, read as the reverse complement.
CCACTCTCTCTCTCTCTGCCCCACGCTCTCTCTCTCTGCCCCACGCTCTCTCTCTGCCCCACTCTCACTCTCTGCCCCACTCTTACGCTCTCTGCCCCACTCTCTCACTCTCTTTCTCTCTGCCCCACTCTCTCTCTTTCTCTTTCCCGCGCTCTCTCTTTCTCTGCCCCAATCTCTTTCTTTCTCTGCCCCATTCTCCCCCTCTCTCTCTCTGCCCCACTCTCGCCCTCTCTCTCACTGCCCCACTCTCCCCCTCTCTCACTGCACCACGCTCCCCCTCTCTCTCTGCCCCACACTCTCTCACTCTCTCTCTCTCTCTGCCCCACTCTCCTCCCCTCTCTTCCCCACACTCTCTCTCTGCCCCACTCACACTCTCTCTGCCCCACTCTCACTCCCTGCCCCACCCTTACACTCTCTGCCCCACTCTCACTCTCTCTGCCCCACTCTCACTCTCTGCCCCACCCTTACACTCTCTGCCCCACTCTCTCACTCTCTTTCTCTCTGCCCCACTCTCTCTCTTTCTCTTTCCCGCGCTCTCTCTTTCTCTGCCCCACTCTCTCTCTTTCTCTGCCCCATTCTCCCCCTCTCTCTCTCTGCCCCACTCTCGCCCTCTCTCTCAGTGCCCCACTCTCCCCCTCTCTCACTGCCCCACGCTCCCCCTCTCTCACTGCCCCACGCTCCCCCTCTCTCTCTGCCTCTCGCTCCCCCTCTCTCTCTGCCCCACTCTCCCCCTCTCTCTCACTGCCCCACACTCCCCCTCTCTCTCTGCCCCACTCTCACTCTCTCTCTCTCTGCCCCACTCTACCCCTCTCTCTCTGCCCCACTCTCTCTATCTCTTTCTCTCTCTCTGCCCCACTCTCTCTCTCTCTCTGCCCCTCTCTCTCTCTCTCTCTCTCTGCCCCACTCCCACTCTCTCTCTCAGCCCCACTCTCCCCCTCTCTCTCTGCCCCACTCTCCCCCTCTCTCACTGCCCCACGCTCCCCCTCTCTCTGCCCCACGCTCCGCCTCACTGCCCCACTCTCCGCCTCACTGCCCCACTCTACCCCTCTCTCTCTCTGCCCCACTCTCCCCCTCTCTCTCTGCCCCACTCTCCCCCTCTCTCACTGCCCCACGCTCCCCCTCTCTCTCTGCCCGTCGCTCCCCCTCTCTCTCTGCCACTCGCTCCCCCTCTCTCTCTGCCCCTCGCTCGCCCTCTCTCTCTGCCCCTCGCTCCCCCTCTCTCTCTGCCCCACTCTCCCCCTCTCTCTCTGCCCCACTCTCCCCCTCTCTCTCTGCCCCACACTCCCCCTCTCTCTCTGCCCCACTCTCACTCTCTCTCTCTCTGCCCCACTCTCTCTCTGCCTGATTCTCACTCTCTCTCTCTGCCCCACTCTCTCTCTGCCCCACTCTCTCTCTCTCTCTGCCCCACTCTCCACCTCTCTCTGCCCCACTCTCTCTCTCTGCCCCACTCTCTCTCTCTGCCCCACTCTCTTTCTCTCTCTGCCCCTCTCTCTCTCTCTCTCTCTGCCCCACACTCTCTCTCTCTGCCCCACACTCTCCCTCTGCCCCACTCTCACACTCTCTCTCCCTCTTTGCCCCACTCTGACACTATACCCACTCTCTCTCTCTCCCTCTGCCACAATCGCACTTTCTCTCTCTCCGCCCCACTCTCTCAGTCTCTCTGCCCCACTCTCTCTCTGTCTCTCTCTGCCCCACTCTCTCTCTCTGTCCCACTCTCTCTCTCTCTCTGTCCCACTCTCTCTCTGCCCTATTCTCTCTCTCTCTCTCTGCCCCACATTCTCTCTCTCTGCCCCACACTCTCTCACTCTCTCTCTCTCTCTGCCCCACTCTCCTCCCCTCTCTTCCCCACACTCTCTCTCTGCCCCACTCACAATCTCTCTCTCTGCCCCACTCTCTCTCTCTCTGCCCCACGCTCTCTCTCTGCCCCACTCTCACTCTCTGCCCCACTCTTACGCTCTCTGCCCCACTCTCTCACTCTCTTTCTCTCTGCCCCACTCTCTCTCTTTCTCTTTCCCGCGCTCTCTCTTTCTCTGCCCCAATCTCTCTCTTTCTCTGCCCCATTCTCCCCCTCTCTCTCTCTGCCCCACTCTCGCCCTCTCTCTCACTGCCCCACTTTCCCCCTCTCTCACTGCACCACGCTCCCCCTCTCTCTCTGCCCCACACTCTCTCACTCTCTCTCTCTCTCTGCCCCACTCTCCTCCCCTCTCTTCCCCACACTCTCTCTCTGCCCCACTCACACTCTCTCTCTCTGCCCCACTCTCTCTCTCTCTGCCCACGCTCTCTCTCTCTGCCCCACTCTCACTCTCTCTGCCCCACTCTCACTCTCTGCCCCACCCTTACACTCTCTGCCCCACTCTCTCACTCTCTTTCTCTCTGCCCCACTCTCTCTCTTTCTCTTTCCCGCGCTCTCTCTTTCTCTGCCCCACTCTCTCTCTTTCTCTGCCCCATTCTCCCCCTCTCTCTCTCTGCCCCACTCTCGTCCTCTCTCTCAGTGCCCCACTCTCCCCCTCTCTCACTGCCCCACGCTCCCCCTCTCTCACTGCCCCACGCTCCCCCTCTCTCTCTGCCTCTCGCTCCCCCTCTCTCTCTGCCCCACTCTCCCCCTCTCTCTCACTGCCCCACACTCCCCCTCTCTCTCTGCCCCACTCTCACTCTCTCTCTCTCTGCCCCACTCTACCCCTCTCTCTCTGCCCCACTCTCTCTATCTCTTTCTCTCTCTCTGCCCCACTCTCTCTCTCTCTCTGCCCCCTCTCTCTCTCTCTCTCTCTCTGCCCCACTCCCACTCTCTCTCTCAGCCCCACTCTCCCCCTCTCTCTCTGCCCCACTCTCCCCCTCTCTCACTGCCCCACGCTCCCCCTCTCTCTGCCCCACGCTCCGCCTCACTGCCCCACTCTCCGCCTCACTGCCCCACTCTACCCCTCTCTCTCTCTGCCCCACTCTCCCCCTCTCTCTCTGCCCCACTCTCCCCCTCTCTCACTGCCCCACGCTCCCCCTCTCTCTCTGCCCGTCGCTCCCCCTCTCTCTCTGCCACTCGCTCCCCCTCTCTCTCTGCCCCTCGCTCGCCCTCTCTCTCTGCCCCTCGCTCCCCCTCTCTCTCTGCCCCACTCTCCCCCTCTCTCTCTGCCCCACTCTCCCCCTCTCTCTCTGCCCCACACTCCCCCTCTCTCTCTGCCCCACTCTCACTCTCTCTCTCTCTGCCCCACTCTCTCTCTGCCTGATTCTCACTCTCTCTCTCTGCCCCACTCTCTCTCTGCCCCACTCTCTCTCTCTCTCTGCCCCACTCTCCACCTCTCTCTGCCCCACGCTCCCCCTCTCTCACTGCCCCACGCTCCCCCTCTCACTGCCCCACTCTCCCCCTCTCTCTCTGCCCCACTCTCTCTGTATCACTGCCCCACTCTCACTCTCCCTCTCTGCCCCACTCTCACCTTCTCTCTGCCCCTCTCTCTCTCTGACCCACTCTCTCTCTGCCCCACTCTCTCTCTCTCTCTGCCTCTCTCTCTCTGCCCCTCTCTCTCTGCCCCTCTCTCTCTGCCCCTCTCTCTCTCTCTCTGCCCCACTCTCTCTCTCTGCCCCACTCTCTCTCTCTCTGCCCACTCTCTCTCTCTCTGCCCCACTCTCTCTCTCTCTGCCCCACTCTCTTTCTCTCTCTGCCCCTCTCTCTCTCTCTCTGCCCCACACTCTCTCTCTCTGCCCCACACTCTCCCTCTGCCCCACTCTCACACTCTCTCTCCCTCTTTGCCCCACTCTGACACTATACCCACTCTCTCTCTCTCCCTCTGCCACAATCGCACTTTCTCTCTCTCCGCCCCACTCTCTCAGTCTCTCTGCCCCACTCTCCACCTCTCTCTGCCCCACGCTCCCCCTCTCTCACTGCCCCACGCTCCCCCTCTCTCACTGCCCCACGCTCCCCCTCTCACTGCCCCACTCTCCCCCTCTCTCTCTGCCCCACTCTCTCTGTATCACTGCCCCACTCTCACTCTCCCTCTCTGCCCCACTCTCACTTTCTCTCTGCCCCTCTCTCTCTCTGACCCACTCTCTCTCTGCCCCACTCTCTCTCTCTCTCTGCCTCTCTCTCTCTGCCCCTCTCTCTCTGCCCCTCTCTCTCTGCCCCTCTCTCTCTGCCCCTCTCTCTCTCTCTCTGCCCCACTCTCTCTCTCTCTGCCCCACTCTCTCTCTCTCTGCCCCACTCTCTCTCTCTCTGCCCCACTCTCTTTCTCTCTCTGCCCCTCTCTCTCTCTCTCTGCCCCACTCTCTCTCTCTCTCTGCCTCTCTCTCTCTGCCCCTCTCTCTCTGCCCCACTCTCTCTCTCTGCCCCACACTCTCTCTCTCTGCCCCACACTCTCCCTCTGCCCCACTCTCACACTCTCTCTCCCTCTTTGCCCCACTCTGACACTATACCCACTCTCTCTCTCTCCCTCTGCCACAATCGCACTTTCTCTCTCTCCGCCCCACTCTCTCAGTCTCTCTGCCCCACTCTCTCTCTGTCTCTCTCTGCCCCACTCTCTCTCTCTGTCCCACTCTCTCTCTGCCCTATTCTCTCTCTCTCTCTCTGCCCCACATTCTCTCTCTCTCTGCCCCACACTCTCTCACTCTCTCTCTCTCTGCCCCACTCTCCTCCCCTCTCTTCCCCACACTCTCTCTCTGCCCCACTCACACTCTCTCTCTCTGCCCCACTCTCTCTCTCTCTGCCCCACGCTCTCTCTCTGCCCCACTCTCACTCTCTGCCCCACTCTCACTCTCTGCCCCACTCTCACTCTCTGCCCCACTCTCACTCTCTGCCCCACTCTTACGCTCTCTGCCCCACTCTCTCACTCTCTTTCTCTCTGCCCCACTCTCTCTCTTTCTCTTTCCCGCGCTCTCTCTTTCTCTGCCCCACTCTCTCTCTTTCTCTGCCCCACTCTCTCTCTTTCTCTGCCCCATTCTCCCCCTCTCTCTCTCTGCCCCACTCTCGCCCTCTCTCTCACTGCCCCACTCTCCCCCTCTCTCACTGCCCCACGCTCCCCCTCTCTCACTGCCCCATGCTCCCCCTCTCTCTCTGCCTCTCGCTCCCCCTCTCTCTCTGCCCCACTCTCCCCCTCTCTCTCACTGCCCCACACTCCCCCTCTCTCTCTGCCCCACTCTCACTCTCTCTCCCTCTGCCCCACTCTACCCCTCTCTCTCTGCCCCACTCTCCCCCTCTCTCTCTGCCCTGCTCTCCCCCTCTCTCTCTGCCCTGCTCTCCCCCTCTCTCACTCTCTCTCTCTGCCTGATTCTCACTCTCTCTCTCTGCCCCACTCTCACTCTCTCTCTCTGCTCCACTCTCACTCTCTTTCTCTCTCTCTGCCCCACTCTCTCACTCTTTCGCTGCCCCATTCTCCCCCTCTCTCTGCCCCACTTTCTCTCTATGCAATTCTCTCCCTCCCTCTTCCCCATTCTCCCCCTCTCTGTCCCACTCTCCCCATCTCTGTCCCACTCTCCCCCTCTCTCTGCCCCACTCTCTCTCTGCCCCACTCTCCCCCTCTCTCTGTCCCACTCTCCCCCTCTCTGCCCCACGCTCCCCCTCTCTCTCTGCCCCACGCTCCCCCTCTCTCTCTCTGCCCCACTCTCCCCCTCTCTCTCTCTGCCCCACGCTCCCCCTCTCTCACTGCCCCACGCTCCCCCTCTCTCTCTGCCCCACGCTCCCCCTCTCTCTCTCTGCCCCACACTCCCCCTCTCTCTCTGCCCCACTCTCACTCTCTCTCTCTCTGCCCCACTCTACCCCTCTCCCTCTGCCCCACTCTCACTCTCTCTCTCTCTCCCTCTGCGCCACTCTCACTCTCTCTCTCTGCCGCACTCTACCCCACTCTCTCTGCCCCACTCTCCACCTCTCTCTGCCCCACGCTCCCCCTCTCTCACTGCCCCACGCTCCCCCTCTCACTGCCCCACTCTCCCTCTCTCTCTCTGCCCCACTCTCACTGTCTCACTGCACCACTCTCACTGTCTCACTGCACCACTCTCACTCTCTCTCTCTGCCCCACTCTCACTCTCTCTCTGCCCCACTCTCACTTTCTCTCTGTCCCTCTCTCTCTCTGCCCCACTCTCTCTCTCTCTGCCTCTCTCTCTCTGCCCCTCTCTCTCTCTCTCTGCCCCACTCTCTCTCTCTGCCCCACTCTCTCTCTCTGCCCCACTCTCTTTCTCTCTCTGCCCCACTCTCTTTCTCTCTCTGCCCCACTCTCTTTCTCTCTCTGCCCCACATTCTCTCTCTCTGCCCCACATTCTCTCTCTCTGCCCCCCTCTCACACTCTCCCTCTCTGCCCCACTCTCACACTATACCCACTCTCTCTCTCCCTCTGCCACAATCACACTCTCTCTCTCTGCCCCACTCTCTCAGTCTCTCTGCCCCACTCTCTCTGTCTCTCTCTGCCCCACTCTCTCTCAATGCGCAACTCTCTCTCTCTGCCCCACTCTCCCTCTCTCTGTCCCACTCTCTCTCTCTCTGTCCCACTCTCTCTCTGCCCTATTGTCTCTCTCTCTCTGCCCCACATTCTCTCTCTCTGCCCCACACTCTCTCACTCTCTCTCTCTCTCTGCCCCACTCTCCTCCCCTCTCTTCCCCACACTCTCTCTCTGCCCCACTCTCCCTCTCTCTGTCCCACTCTCTCTCTCTCCCTGTCCCACTCTCTCTCTCTCCCTGTCCCACTCTCTCTCTCTGGAGGAGAAAGTGAGGTCTGCAGATGCTGGAGATCAAAGTTGAAACTTTATTGCTGGAACAGCACAGCAGGTCAGGCAGCATCCAGGGAACAGGAGATTCGACGTTTCGGGCACAGGCCCTTCTTCAGGAATGAGAAGAAGGGCCTGTGCCCGAAACGTCGAATCTCCTGTTCCCTGGATGCTGCCTGACCTGCTGTGCTGTTCCAGCAATAAAGTTTCAACTCTCTCTCTCTCTGCCCCACATTCTCTCTCTCTGCCCCACACTCTCTCACTCTCTCTCTCTCTGCCCCACTCTCCTCCCCTCTCTTCCCCACACTCTCTCTCTGCCCCACTCACACTCTCTCTCTGCCCCACTCTCTCTGTCTCTCTCTGCCCCACTCTCTCTCTCTGCCCCACTCTCTCTATCTCTTTCTCTCTCTCTGCCCCACTCTCTCTCTCTCTGCCCCACTCTCTCTCTCTCTGCTCCTCTCTCTCTGTCTCTCTCTGCCCCACTCTCTCTCTCTCTGCTCCTCTCTCTCTGTCTCTCTCTGCCCCACTCACACTCTCTATCCCTGCCCCACTCTCTCTCTCTCTGCTCCTCTCTCTCTGTCTCTCTCTGCCCCACTCACACTCTCTATCCCTGCCCCACTCTCTCTCTCTCTGCCCCTCTCTCTCTGTCTCTCTCTCTCTGTCTCTCTCTGCCCCACTCTCTCTCTCTGCCCCACACTCTCTCTCTCTGCCCCAGACTCTCCCTCTGCCCCAGTCTCACACTCTCTCTCCCTCTTTGCCCCACTCTCACACTATACCCACTCTCTTTCTCCCTCTGCCACAATCACACTCTCTCTCTCTGCCCCACTCTCTCAGTCTCTCTGCCCCACTCCCTCTCTCTCTGCCCCTCTCTCTCTCTGTCTCTCTCTGCCCCACTCTCCCTCTCTCTGTCCCACTCTCTCTCTCTCCCTGTCCCACTCTCTCTCTGCCCTATTCTCTCTCTCTCTCTGCCCCACATTCTCTCTCTCTGCCCCACACTCTCTCACTCTCTCTCTCTCTGCCCCACTCTCCGCCCATCTCTTCCCCACACTCTCTCTCTGCCCCACTCACACTCTCTCTCTCTGCCCCACTCTCTCTCTCTCTGCCCCTCTCTCTCTCTCTGCCCCACTCTATCTATCTCTTTCTCTCTCTCTGCCCCACTCTCTCTCTCTCTGCTCCTCTCTCTCTGTCTCTCTCTGCCCCACTCACACTCTCTCTCCCTGCCCCACTCTCTCTCTCTCTGCCCCTCTCTCTCTGTCTGTCTCTGCCCCACTCTCTCTCTCTGCCCCACTCTCTCTATCTCTTTCTCTCTCTCTGCCCGACTCTCTCTCTCTGCCCCTCTCTCTCTGCCCCACTCACACTGTCTCTCTGTCCCGCTCTCTCTGCCCCACTCTCTCTCTCTCTGTCCCACTCTCTCTCTGCCCCACTCTCTCTCTCTCTCTCTGCCCCACTCTCTCTCTCACACACACTCTGCCCCACTCTCTGCCTCTCTCTCTCTTTCTCTCTGCCCCCACTCACTCTCTCTGCCCCACTCTCTCTCTCTGCCCCACACTCTCTCTCTCTCTTTGCCCCACACTCTCTCTCTCTGCCCCACACTCTCTCACTCT